>NW_023458563.1:40664237-40671354 GCF_013731165.1 Rhagoletis pomonella
TATTGTAATTTCTCTCTTCCTGTAAGATTGCTACATTGTCAAAATCGGGATAATGCCCCATATTTTGGCAGTGATATGTTAAGGCTGTCTTATTGTCCATATAATAATTCCTTAATTTTATGTTAGATTTATGAGCGGAAATCCTTGTTTTCAATTTAGATTTGGTTGTCCCCACATATACCATATCGCATACGTGGGACACGTCACCATTGCATGGTTTTCTGTAAATTACGTCAGATTTCTCATTTTAGGAAATTTGTCTTTGGTGTTGGTGTATATTTGTTTTAAAGTATTGTCATACATGAACGCTATGCGAAATTTTTCTCTATCAAACATTTTAGAGAGCTTAATCCTCTCTGATAATCCTGGAACATATGTTGCCGATGTATAAATTTTCTTCTCGTTTGATTTATCTTTATTGGACTTGATATAGTAATCGTGGATGAGTTTGTTAATTAAGCCATGAGAAAATTGGTTTTTCTCCAGGATTTCTTTGATAACGCCAATATTTTTCTTGTGGTATATCTTATCACTTATGGTGATTACTCTTCGGATGAAGTTGGTAGCCGTATTTATAATTGCCTTCCTCTCGTGGTTAGAGTTGTAATTTATGAGCCTTCCTGTAGGTTTCTTATACCAGTCAACTGTTAATGCATTTTCTTTTCTGATTATTAGGGTGTCCAAGTATGGTAGTTGTCCTTCATTTTCTATTTCTATTGTGAATTTTATAGTTTTGTTTAAATTGTTTAAAACATCTTGTCTTTATTTTCCGTTTTTACAATCGCAAATAAATCATCAACATATTTGGTAAGTAGCCGTGGTTTGCTGTTGGAATCTTTTTTGAATTTATTTAAAAGTTCTTCCATACATTCCATACACAAAGATTTTCGAACACCCTTTGTATGAAAGGAAATGCTTGACACCGTTAATAATCTTAATATAAAGTTTACCATAATTTTCTTGAATTTCTCAAATTTTTCCACAAAGTTAGAAATTTGGACCTATATTTTGTTTTTGTTAGATAATAAGCTGTTTTTTTATAAAAAAAAAATAATAGACAGTAAACAAACAATGGAAAAATAGCCGTAACTGGTAAAAATGTCGTGTCTTTATTGTTACTGCAGGTAACAAAGATAAATTTTGTAAAGAAAATTAAAAAAATACTTACCATTATTGACACAAATTTTCAGATCTATTTATCCTTGGCACTTCTTCACAAATATCGAAATACGGAAACTTTATTTGTACTTAATCGTAATGAATGAAATAATCGTAGTATCACTAAGTTCGTTTTGACATACATACATACATTCATAGTATCTACCAGAAAGCTGCATGGATACACTCAAATTACATTTTAAGTCACTCGCATTCTTTTCACATCTGCACTCACTCGCACTCATTTATTTCCAAACATAACGTGCGATAGCATTGAAAAAACATTGTCGGTTGAGTGAGTAATTCACACTATCAAGTGCTCGATTCAAATAACAAGTGCTTGATTTGAAAAACAAGTGCATGGCATAACTGCTGTAATGAAAGTATCAAAGAAAAAACATTTGTAAAGACAATTTTTGTTAACTTTATTGGTTTCCTAACTGCATATTATAATGCAAAAATATCAACTGATTAAGGGCATCATCATTTGACAAAAGGTGCCATCTTTTGTCAGAAATAACATTTCCAACAGAAGAAAAAACTCTTTCTGGTGATGCGCTAGTTGAAGGACTACGACTGAGTTTATGCAGCAGCGGCATTTCGCATTTGTGTACCTCCCACCAATTAATTATATCGAAGTCCGTATGAAAATATACCTCAATATTTTCATATCTCCGCAGCTCTGCAGTAGCTTAATCAGTTCTGCTCACAAAGGTAGGTTGTTTAAGAAGACCTGAAAACAGCTCAAAGTTGTCTGAAGGTAGCAAAGGTGTATCCGCAATTTGTGGTTCCGTTGTACTGTCGGAGTTCTCAGTTAACGTTCTCATAATTTGTAAACATTTCTCTTTTGTGTACCTTTGCTCAGATTCGGTAAAGTTCTTGAGCTCTTTTGCTGGCGGGTATAAAAAAGCACAATTTTGTGCAAATCTGTTAGTTTTTAACAGCAACTGTTTTTAAATAATAAAGCAACTTATTTTTCAAGTCCCTTATAAAGCCGATGTTTCCTGAGGTAACATTGCATTTCTTTTGTAGACTAATGGCCTTATTCATAAAAAATAAAGTAGGTTTAAAGAGCTTTATAAATTGACGTTTTCAATTTATAAACCTTTTATAAAGCTACTTTATTTTTTATGAATAAGGCCATAATTATATAAATGCACGTCAGGTGCATAACTAAATAATTTAGTAAAACTAATACATTTAAAAAAATACTTCATCAATATCCATTTTTCTCAAGATTGTCGTATTCTCTACTAATTGTTTGAAGTCAATAGGTGTCATTCGATTGCTCGACTTGCTTTTCATAACAGCATTTTTCACTCGCTTGACTTGATTTGGAAAGAGTATCTCAATGCCATATTTGAAATCAAATGAGTACACTGCAGCTAAACATTGATTTCAAAACTAACTATGAATCTCACTGTTTGCACGGTGTTTTTCACTAACCTTATAGAGTTCACAGCAATGAGTTCATACTGTTTAGATGGAAGAGAGTAAACTCATGCTGTTGTCTGGTATCTACCAGGGTTGTTGCGAATATTCGCACTCGCATTTGCAACCGCGGAGCTTCCGCATTAATTTTAACATTCGCATTCGCAATAATCAATGCGGAGCTTTTGCGAATGCGAATATTTTGCAAGTGGTATAAACGATAAAACGTATATATGGCAAAAAAAAATTACATATTGTAGCCAATATTTTTGCCTGTGGTCGTAGGAGTATTTGTGTAACAAAACTGGTCAAATGTCATATTGATCAACTTTGATAAAAATGTCTTTATAATATTATTTCTTAAGCTATATAACCGAGCTATGACTGGGCAGCCATAAAAGTTCCCATTTCTACTTGGCCTTTGACGTACTTCAAAGAGAACATAGTCCTTTTAATAATATTTTTTTTCCGTGCTTTAAATACCTGCGTTGGTTTATTTCTTTATTATGATTTTTTTGGACCAATCCTAAAAAAAAACTACTAGACACAAAAGAAGAAAGTGTGCACTGTAATTCTTAAAAAAAAATTCGGTATTTGCTTTTGATGTTATAGGCGGCATACACGGTGCGTCTGACTCGTGAGTCGGTTTGGATGTGTTTGTGAAAATAAATATGTGTTTGTTACACCAACATGACTCCCGGCATGACTCTGAATGATTGAACTGTGTGTAGTCGAAGGCGAGTCAACACATACACAAATGACTCGCGAGTCGACGTACCGCGTATGCCACCTATTACATATATTCGTTTAAATAATTTCAAATGGGGCTCTTTGGGGAATTCATTTCTAAACAGTAGTTTTGTTTACTTGTTGGATAATATTTTTTTCATATGGATATACATCGGATCCTTGGCTAAAAACTTCTGTGGTAAAACTGTCCCTTCTTTGCTATTTAAAGTCAATGAGTACGCTCCTTCAATAGGGATTTCCACTAGAAATGATCAACGTCTAGCTATAAAGAGAATCGATGCTCAAATAATTAAAAAGCAGGGACATAACAGTTAGAAGTTTTATAGCAAAAACGTTGCTCCATAACAGTTATTAGATGAGAAATACTTTTTATTTCGTCGATAAGAGTTATAACCCAACGTTTATTTTTTACGTTGCCTAATAACTGTTATGCAGGAGAAATATTTTTTCCGTTGCCGATAAGAGTTATTTCCCAACGTTTATCTTTTACGTTGCTGGATAAGAGTTATTTTACACCCTTTATTTTTTACGTTGTCTGATAAACGTTGTAAGATTAGGATATTGATGAAGATGGAGATGGAGAATAAGATAAAGACGATGAAATAAAAGTGAGAGAGTGAAATAACTATTATCAGATAACGTAAAAATATTCGTCGGGCAATAACTGATTTCAAGCAACGTTAAAAATAAACGCTATAAGCACAAATTTATCAAAGCAGTCGCAGAAGAAAGTATAAAAAATGAATTACAAAAACAAAAATCGAAAAGTGCTGATAAAGTTACAGGTTCTGCAAATTCTGAAACAACATGACATGTATCTGGTTTGGCTTGTAACAGTGGCGGACCCAGGTAGGGGCAATTGGGGAAATTTACCCCCAAGACTGTGTAATATATATTTTCATAATAGTCAGCTGAATATCGTGAAATATCATTACAGGAATATATAATAGGTTTGTCGCACAAGCTACTTGTAGAAAAACTCGTGCAAAGTTAAAACTGTGAGCGTATATCAAAGAAACTCCAAAACTTACATGAGGAGCTCCAAGTGATTCGAGAAGATTGGGGAACAAACCTAATGAATGGATGCTTTTAAAAATTTTAATTCATGGAAAAAGTGTGTAAAATTTCACTTGAGTTTGAAATTTTAGCTGTGTGCTAAGTTCGAAGTATTATGTTATTTAAGTAGGCCTATCAGTTTTTCGAATTCACTGAACTTTCAAAATTTTGAAATTATGTACTTAATGTTAAATTTTTAATTTTTTTGTTATATTTTCGAATTTGTATTATTTTACACAGTTGAAAGTCACAGCAAGTTTGAATATCTTCACAGGTTCAGAAAACAACGAAAATTCCAAAATTTTGAATTTTATAATATTATTAAATTTCTTGAGATTTCTTATTTTTAGGATAATTTCCAAAATTTCAAAAACTATCCAAATCCGGGAGATTCTAGGAATTTTGGTAAAATGAGAATATTTTGAAATGTACAAAATTATTGAGATTTTAGAAATTTTTATATTTTCAAAATTTTGAGAATTTAATTTATCCTAAAATCCATCATAAATGTAAAAATGTGAATCATCACACATTGTCGAAAAATTCTCATGTTCATGGTACTTCTGTGTAAAAAATAGAAAATTCTTAGAATTCTAAAAGATATTAACATTTTTGAAAAATTCCAAAATTGTTCCACTTTTCTTAAATTCTCCAAAATTTTGTATTGATATAACAAAGTTTGAGAATTTTAAATTTTTTGAAAATTTTGAAAACATCAACGTCCAAAAATTTTTTGAATCTTCAAGAATTACGAAAATTTTTTAAATTTTCAAAAACGGCGAAATATCTACAATTCTCAAAATTTTTGAAAAATAAAAAATTTCTAGAAATCTAGTATTCATCATTGAATTATTGGGATTTACTAAAATTTCACAAATTCACAAAGTTTGAAAGTTTAGAAAATTTTGGAATTCCACTCAAGTTATTAAAAAGGGGAAACATCAAGAAGTTCCAAAATTGTTCCACTTTTCTTAACTTCTCCAAAATTTTGTATTGATATAACAAAGTTTGAGAATTTTAAATTTTTTGAAAATTTTGAAAACATCGTCCAAAAATTTTTTGAATCTTCAAGAATTACGAAAATTTTTTAAATTTTCAAAAACGACGAAATATCTACAATTCTCAAAATTTTTGAAAAATACAAAATTTCTAGAAATCTAGTATTCATCATTGAATTATTGGGATTTACTAAAATTTCACAAATTCACAAAGTTTTGAAAGTTTAGAAAATTTTGGAATTCCACTCAAGTATTAAAAAGGGGAAACATCAAGAAATTAAAAACTATCAAAACTCTAAAAATTTTAAAATGCGGTGATTTTTAAATTTATATACACGATATAAAAATACTTGAAATCCGCATTCGTATCCGCATCTGCGGATGTTAGCTGTTAGATATTCGCATCCGCATTCGCATCCGCGGATGTCTAAAATTCCACATCCGCAACATCCCTAGTATCTACATACCCATTGTTTTAATTTTTCATGTTGACGAAGAGTTTTACACGATTTCTTATTATACATATAACTAATCTTGTGCAAGCCTAAGAAATGGTTACGATTGAAAATTAAAATAAAACATAAAAACTTTAAAATTTTTTTTTTCAATTTCTCATTTGATGTAGTATATATAGTGGCCGATCGCCAAACTCGGCTTTATTTTTGGGTGTTCTTGCTTTGGTCTTCAATTTAAACGAAAAAAGAAACGGTTGCTACCGTGGCCAAATTATTTTGTTGCGTGGCTTCAATGGCACGCGTGGCTTTGGTTCGTCAGCCCTGTTCTATGAATTCCGCGCTAGAGATGGAATGAAAGTCATGCGTTTAGATTATGAGGTAGCATGTTATCCGGAACGTTCTAATGAATAAGTAAACGGAAAATGTATGTATTCCGAACGTTTGGAATCAATAAGGAAACACGCACGAAATCTTCTGTGATCACTTGACATGGATTTACTATTTATTCTGTTAAGTATTGTATATTTAATTTCAGAGTATACGAATATATTCTTCATTGGACTATTTACCTGCGAAATGATGCTCAAGATGTATAGTTTGGGTTTTCAAGGATATTTCGTGTCATTGTTTAATCGGTTCGACTGCTTTGTTGTTATTGGTAGCATTACGGAAACGATATTGACTAATACGGGAATAATGCCACCACTAGGAGTGTCAGTATTACGTTGCGTTCGGCTCTTAAGAGTCTTTAAAGTCACAAAGTAAGATATTTTAGTTTATTTATTTATTTCTTACGGCTCTATTGCGCCTAGATCTTAACAATAATAGACTTAACCTAATTAGTTTATAATAAATTACATAGGTCCAATTGAGACATTTTCTTAGGAAATAGTTTGCATGCCATCAAAATATCAAAGAACGGAACAAAAGTAAACCGAATACATAGAGTTACTGAGTTAAATAATATCGAGCCCTAACCGTCAAAAGGGCGTGAGCGACAAAATATTCGATTTTCTGTTTTTTACAGAAAGCGATTACTTACTACTAGAGTCCGACCGATTCCATTTTTTTCAGGTACCGATGCCGATGCCAATTAATCTTATATGGAGAAAGAATCGGCCGACGCTGATACCGATTCCATAAAAAATTTCAAATAAAGGTATTTATTCATAAAATCAGTGGATTTAACGGAGTTAACAAAACAAAAGAAAACAATTACTTGAATTCATTGGCTTGTTATGCAACGTTGATCGACAATTATCACAATTT
>NW_023458563.1:40671364-40678805 GCF_013731165.1 Rhagoletis pomonella
AATTCATTGGCTTGTTATGCAACGTTGATCGACAATTATCACAATTTAGCTTGCAATTTTTCATTGCAGAGGGAAATTGTTATATTTTTGTGTGAAAGTTTGATGTGCCTCTATTTTTCTTCCAAATATGGACTATTTACGAACAACGGTAAATACATACATATATTTGTGGTAGATAAAGATTTTTAATTAAAAGGATGAAAATATAATACATGTATGTGGTGTTAAAATACTTGGTTATTTCAGAGCTTAGTAGTGTTGTTCGACTTTACTAGAAAGTCGACTTTTCGATCGACTCTGTATAGTCGACTTTTTTAGCATTAAAAAAACCGCAAAATAAGGTCCCGGGTACAAACGTATCCCGGGTGTGTGTTTACGTGGTATTTTCTGGGTGTGTGTTCTAGGGTTAAATATACTCCGCTAGCAAACACATTTTGCACCATAGAAGAACCACTTTTTTTTGGGACAAACGATATCAGCATAAGTTTTTATAGAGAAATAGTATTTTAATCAATAACGTATGTATTTGTGTTGACGAGCTGTTTTCTTGATAACAAGAATAAAAGAAATGAGTTAAAGGCATCAAAATGGCTTTGTTAATGCAAAAATGTTTTTTTTTATATATCTTTTAGTTTAACCGCCGCAATTGCGTGCTGTAGCCTTTTTTGTGACGGCAAAAAGGGCGTAAGCGACAAAATCACCTATTTCATTAAATACGGGCAAATGAAACCACCAGTATTATATACCTCACATCAAATGTAACTTCTTCATTGACCTTCACGTTAGAATCTACGGTAATTGCCGTGTTAATAAAAAAAACCCTTTTGGCGGTTAGGGCTCGATATCTAAAGCGTTATGCTGGATGGGTCAACAATTTTCAAACAAATTTCTTTCATAGACAGTTTCAAAAAAGCAATTTAAATGACACATGGTTTTGATTTGAATTTATTATGAAAACTGGCAGAAGGAAAAATTAATTGTTCACTCAAATTGCTGGTGAAACCGGCAGTTGATTTATTTTATTCTCTAACATTGCTTACCTTTATACGGTAATTCATTGGATCACTTTTGGCTTTTATAGTAAAGATTACATTAAGAGTATTCAGACTATACTCGTTAATGTATTAATTCGTTATCTGGTAACTCGGTAACACTTTCATCTTCAAGCGCCCCTTATTTTCTTACGGTTAAAATTACTTTTATTTAAGTAATACTTACTTGTAAAATTTATTAATTCCAAGACAGAATGTTTTATTGAACTTTTGATAAAATGTATGCACTTTCCGCGTGAGAAAATTCCAGAAAATAAGCGACAGAAAGGAATCAGCTGACATTTTAACACATGTGTTACCACATTATCAGACTTGCCACCTCGTTGAGTTGGTAATGATACATTCGGTAATTTACAAAAACAAAACAATGGCGGGAGTTACCGAATACGGAATTAAGACCTTAACGAGTATAGTCTGAATCACCTTATTTATTAGATACAGTTTTTAAAGTTGATAAAGTGTAGTGAGTTTCTTTTAGGAGCAAGAACGATAGAATACAAGATTGCACATTCCCGCAGAATGACATTTGTGGCAACGGGTAAACAAAGAATATGGCGAAGAACAATGAGTGGACAGTTGTGAATTTGCAGTGAGAAAACGTGTTTTCTTCACGATTCATCAATTTGTCAAGCATCTTTGAACATAGCAAATTAAGCACAACGTTAACAAAAAATATACAACCACTCTTGAAATGTGTTCAAAAGAATAGGTCTTATTAATTAACTATTTAGAATTTTTGTGTTTGTATTGCAGGTGCCGAAAAAGTGATATCTTGTCGCAGCGCATGTTTTCCTGCAGAATGGGGTCGATGTTTGCTTACCTCCGATTTTAATTTGTAATTTGTGGTATTTTAACGTTTTCAACTTAACATGTCGCGTTTAAAAGTGGTCCGTAAAGTGCTTCATGCATATTACGCTGGTGTGTAAATTGTAGGGCTTCTCCTGCCGGCAGAACTCTACCCACTTTCTGGCCAAGGCGTCGTCGCGGGGAAACAAAAAAAAAACTGCATTTGGGGGCTTTACCCCTACGGCTGCTGCAATTAAACACACGACACGACATTTGTATAAAGTTTTTATTACAAATAAAACGTTTTTTACTTCAGAACGCACGAATTACTTCGATTTTTCACTTGGAAGTACACAATACGTTTGCACTTGTTTATAAACAAAAAGTTTGTTTACATATTGCCATAAACGTCAAAGTCGGCAAAACCAAAGTAGCGGTTTCGGGAATGCGCCACCTTCAGTTCATTACACCATGTTTTAGGAGTGTCTTTGTTGTAAATAATACTGCAATTTATGTTAACCTTCATTTTATGATCCGGTGATGTATGCGTTGCTGAGCATTTAGAAATGGTCGCAAGGAGAACTTGTATCGGGCCAGGGATGCCAACTTATTTTATCCCTCTCCCCGTTGACCACCGCGAAATTCCCCGATTTCCGGTGAAATTCCCCGCACTGGCATGATTCTATTAAAAAACTAAATTTCTTTTATTTAATTGCTTGATCTTATTTACGAATGTTCATACAATATTTAAATTTAAAATTTTTTCACAAACTTCTTATAAAATTATATCTTATTGTATAATAGGGCTGTGCGATTATTCGATTACTCGAGCAAGTTGGTTAATCAGTTATTCGGTTAATCAATTACTCGAGTAATCAAGATTTTGTTTACTCAAAACGATGATTAATCGAGTTACTTGAAATATGATTACTCAAAAAAATTAATTTTGCTCGTTAAAAGAGTTTGCTTTGGAAAATGCTTATTTCCTTTTTTATATTCTGTATATGAAAAAAAATGTATTTATGTATGTATTTCATTTTAATTTTTGAAAACAGAAACGTTTCTTTCAAATTATGAAGGAACTTCAACTGCTTTATATGTATGTATGTAAAGAGTACTTTAAAATGTTGATTACTCATTTTATTCATAATGTTGATTAATCATAAAGCAAATTACTCAAATATTTTTGTTTTTGGTTAATCAAAATCTTGATTACTCGAGTAACTGAACTTTTGAGTGATCATAATTTCCAATTAATCGAATAATTGAGTTGTTTACTTTATGATTTATTAAAATTTTGAATAATAAATTAATCGTACAGTCCTATTGTATAACATACGCCATATAATTCAAAATAAAAAACTTTGGGCAAAACTGACAAAAATTCAACAAATTTAAAGAAATTTTCATCAAAATTTTTAACTTTTTACTCGTTTTTTCAGAAGCCAATTTAATTTTTTTATTATTTAATTTATTATTTATTTTATTTATAGTTTTAACTTAAGCCTAAGTGGAAGGTTCTATCACCTTTTGTTTTTTTGCTAGACCTTCTAAAATATTGCAAAAACGCGAGTTCTTGACACTTTGACCTAGTTTTTCTCAAACGCTGGAGCTGATGGAAACTTTGAACTTACGGTTTCGTAATCATAAATAATAATAATTCGTAAAAGTCTTTCAAAAACAGCTTTAACATTTGCCGCAACAAAACACTGTTGCCTTGTGTTATTGCATTATTTAATATGTATATACAAATGAATGTAAGTAAAATTAAAAATATCAATGTTTTTATAATGTTTCTAATGCGAAATTGGCAGAGTTGCAAAAAGTATTCTGCACTCTAGGTAAGTTATTTAGTGATTTAAAATTAAATAGTCTAAATTCTCTGCAAAAGGCAGCCATTATCCGATTCCCCGCAACGAGACATATTCCCCGCAAGTTGGCATCGCTGTATCGGGCACCAGATGACTTCTAGGAAAATGCTTTTGCAACAGCAAGATATTGTGCCAACTCACATAGCCAAAAGCGCGCAAGAAAGATTGCATCCTTCAGCTTTTGTTAAATTGCACGCTGAATTACCTACGATAGAAATCTTTTCCGAGGTGACTTCACAATGTACATACATAAATGTTGATTTTATAGACATTGTGGACACTAAATAACGTTAGCCCATTTAATTCAGTTTAACATATTTATGTAGCAAAGCAACGTTTATTTTTCTTTGTAACACCTTACAATAAACTGACACTAGTTACAAGCGCTTTTATTTGCTTCTCATCTATGATAACTTATTTTTTTACATGCACTTAAATATGTACACATATTCTATGTACAAACATATTTTGTTTTACAGGTATTGGCGCTCACTTTCAAATCTCGTGGCTTCGCTTTTGAATTCAATACAGTCGATTGCGTCCCTATTGCTCTTGTTATTTCTTTTTATTGTTATTTTTGCTCTTTTGGGAATGCAAGTGTTTGGAGGAAAGTTTAACTTCAAGCCTGAGGAAGAAAAACCACGCTGGAACTTCGATTGCTTTTGGCAAAGTTTACTCACAGTATTTCAGGTAAAAAAATAATTGTTCATGCAAACACACACATAAAATGTACAATCTTTGTTTTATTTTTTTCTAATGTTGACAAGTTTTTTAATGAATCAGTCACGAAAATGCTAAACTTTTTACAATAATATATTTATATAATTACACCAGTTCCCATGTAAAATCGGTCGCCGAGTTCGAAAATCCGCATATTTTTCTGAAGTAAAAGTTCTTTCGCCGCCTGAGAGTGATTTTTCAAGGTCGCGGATGCCACTTTTTCGCCATGTTTTAGTTCGGGCACTCAAGTTGCAGCGTAAACCCACACACCCCGTGAACCAGCACACCCTCATAAAAACAACCGAAAAATAACCTGTCTGAAAAGGAAACGTAGTAGTTAGGTTGCAACTAGGACGTAGACTACCCACACAGGAATATTTACTAAATAAAAATATAAGCACACCCAGTGTTGCCAGAACTTTTTGGGCCGACCGGCTAGATTGGCAAAAAAAGCGGCTAAAAACGGCTAAAATGTTTTAGTGAAAATTCAAATGCTTTATTTAAATAAATCGCAAGAAACGAAAGACTAGTTAACACCATTAGTTTATATCGAGTGTATATTCCTCATCATCAAATGAATCACTATTGTATATATCACCTGAATTCATTAATTTTAAGAGATCGTCATCTACAGTAAAATTATGGCAGCATTTTTCTTCTCGTTTTAAACCGTATCTTATATATAAAAGAGCGTTTAACGTTTTAACGCACATTGGATTTCTTTGCTTAGTTTTTATTATATTCATTGAACTAAATATTCGCTCTACTTCTGCATTACTTATAGGTAAAACAAGAAAACTAAAAACTAGGTTGGAAAGGTCAGCAAAAGGGTTTTCTCCTAGGGCATTTCGAAATTGATAAAATTCGGCCCAAAATTTTACAGTTGAGTCTAAATTACTCCAGGTATGTAACGTTAACCGTTGCCATTGCATCTCTATGGATGTTATTTCGTCGGCATTATATTTGTGTTTTTGTTGCTGTAGTTGAACAAATACTTTTGGTTTAATTACTCTTAATGCATTTCCAACCGAAAAAAGTGATAATAAAATAGCGACCATTTTCTCGAATTATTTTCCCGGCTTCGTGGTCAAAAGCGTTTGTGCTTACTTTTGTTTTTAAATACTCTTCAAAACTGTGATAAAACTGAGGAAATGGAGCAAGGTATGGTTCCAACGGGAAGCATATAGGATCAAATGTGTCCGCGCTAATAACCACTAGGGAGCATAGATGCGAAAGTAAAACATTGAGTTCATTAAAAATCTTCATTGGGTCTGAATTATTGCTTTCGAACAACTTGTTTACTTTTTGCACCTGAAAATTAGGCAAATAGTAAAATCGGCTAAAAACGGCTAACTTTTTTTTACAAACCGGCTAACAAATCGGCTGCCGGCTAGATCGAATTTTCTCCGGCTAGTTGCTATCAAAACCGGCTAAATCTAGCCGGAAAACGGCTAAAATGGCAACGCTGAGCACAACATGTATGAAAATACTGTACCTTCCATAATGCAGATATAGAACACATTTTCAAATCATTCTCGGGTTTCCACACCCAAAGGCACATCCTTTTCCCCCAACTGTTCCCATACAGACCTCAAAAGATGTGACCTGTGGTATAGTATAATACCATGTTCTCACCGACAACGAAAACACTTTGAAAACGAGTTTTGGGATTGTGGGCTGAAGGCTGTTCACACCGGCTGTTGGTGTTTTCGTTAACATTTCTTACATCGTCTGATTACCGCTTTGCTACACAAAAACAAACCCAAAATGCTTTTCCCTCATTTTCTTTTCATTAGCAACCTCTTACTTTCATTCATATTTTACTTTGGCCAGCCAATTAACAATAAATCCGAAATGGCGTATTTAAGATGATAAAATATGACTTCCACTTCGATAAATAATCGAAAAAAAAACTAATGAAGACACCGATTGGGATGAGTGGAACGTGAGTTTTCAAGTAGTTTTCAGCAAAAACTGCTTTTCGTTTGGCAGATTTTACATAGACGAAAACACAAGTTTTATGTCGAAAACCAGTTTTAGCAACGAAAACATGTTTTCGATGTCGGTCAGAACATGGTATAAGTTAACTCCCTTTTTATTAAAAAACTATCAGTCGTGATATTAGTGAGAGTACATTCAAGATAAAAACTGTACATGAAATATTCGTTTGTATTGAAATCCATTTAATAAATCAATACGAATACAAAATATTAATAATTATCAATAGAGCAAGGGGCCCACATTATCTTCAATCATACACATATACGTGTCATCAGCTAATAAATTAAAAGAGTATTTTCAATAAGTAAATATTTGACCAGCCGCATCTGCCACTATTTCATTTCATTTTTATTTAATTTCTTGCTACAAATTTTTTTATTATTTTTAATATTAGCTTAAGTCACAATTTTTGTGCTCGTCTTTGCATTGTCTTTGACTTTGGTCGAAGTTAGCTAATTTTGACATTTCAAACAGGTGGCGACCCTCCTTAATATAGTTAAGAAATAAATGAATCTCTTGCGTCTGACAATTTGATACTTATGTATTTAAATTACCTTACGAATTAAGCTGAACTTAATTTTTTAAATACGCACGTAGCAACAATCATAAATATAGTTCAGACATAAAGCCTTTTTAAATCTGTTTCGTTTGATGCCCATCTTTTAATAACTCCTTTAATTTATTAAATAACTTGAGTTTAACTTTTTAAACAGGTGGCAACCCTCCTTAATATTCTAAATGTTCAAGATAAGGATTTTTTACCACTCCTTCATTTGACGCCAATATTTTAATATATCATATGTAAGTTATGCGTACTTCAATTAAATGCGACTTCTCGAACAAGTCGCAACCTCGTTCAAAATATTTTACAACAAAACCATATTCTGATACATAATTGAAGTAACTAGTTTCCCTAATTCAACTTGGATTTATTTTTTTAAAACCGGTGGCAATCCTACATATAGTTTAAAAATAAACCCCGATGTATTAAGTTGAATTTGATTTTTAAAA
>NW_023458563.1:40681805-40682744 GCF_013731165.1 Rhagoletis pomonella
CTCGTTTACCACCAGACCCATGCGCTTTGCTTCCCTATCCAACTTGGTTACATTGAAATTGCCGTAACGGTCCGACATGTTAAAAAAACACAAAATCTAGTAAAACAACCGGTTTAGATTGAAACTCTGCCCGTTATTTGCCGAAACCGAATGTTTAGATGTTTGAATATAACAAAGTTGCTGTAAAATGTAGTCGACAATAAGACTACATTTTACAGCAACTTTGCAGACTGTGAACGACCGGCCTGAACAAGTAAAACGTTGGCCTACTTGATTCGAAACAAAAGTTACTTCCTAAAGTAAATAATAATAATAATTAAAATAATAATAATAATAGATGATAAGAGATGATAACAAGACGACCGTTTTGGCTGAGTGGTAAGAAGTGCGTACTACCACCTCAAGTAGCACTAAAGTGTATTTTTTGCATCGGCGTGATATAAATTTTAAACATAAATAAGTAAAGAAGTAAAAAAGTAGCTTTATATACCCGGCGCACCTTTTAGTAAACCGCATGATAAGGAGGAGTATTTTTCCCGATGTAAAACAATTTCAATAATATCCTATGATATATTGAAATAATTGGACTAAATTTGGTGGAAATCGGTAAGGCGGTTATCGATATATACTTATGTAGTCATAAGTGGGTGGTGCCACGCCCATTTAACAAAAATCAATAATCTTGTACTTTACTCCATACCATACTTTACCATACTTTAAAAGTATCAGGGAAAAAGTATCGATACTACTCAGTATCGGACTCATTGAAATACGTTGCTTGGGATACTAAAATTATTTTATTCTTCAATCGTATATCTAGTTATTTCCTGAAATTAAAACAATTGAAATTTAAAATATTTGATTTTTATTTCATTGCAGAACTGACTTAAAAGTCAACGGTAGTAGGCTACACGTAAAGTTTAATAGGTTACAAAACTG
>NW_023458563.1:40682754-40686697 GCF_013731165.1 Rhagoletis pomonella
ACGTCCACCAAAATATTTCGGAAAAATATTAAGATTTAAGTGAACTGAACCGATTTGAAAATACCTCCAAAAATTGAGTTTTTTATTAATAAAAATAATTTCTTAAAGATTTTTTTTTGAAAAAATCCCCTCAGATGACAAAACAGGTTAAGCTTAACAAATCTGCATAAACATATGAGTAGTCCACTTGCAAACAGCGTTATGTAATTTTATATTAGAAAGCCATAAATTTGAAAAAAAAACGGCTACGACAACAAGTAACATCAATTTAAATCTGTGTTTTTATTACCTGAAAATTTGAATAAGAGCCTGATCAATTTATAACATAACATAACATAACATGACATAAGATAACTGTCTATACAACCTAAAGCAGTTTTCTAAGTTCATCAGAAGATGGATACTTTTGAAAGTTTATAAATAAGTATGATAGCGACTTTTGGAAGAAGAACTAAAAATCGAAAAAATTGTAGATAGCGCACTTTGCATATTTAAAAATCTTTTCCACGGAATCGTAAGAATGGGATTTTTGATGCTGTTTTTTTTAATAAAAAAAATGATTTACGAAAACCTTGAATATCTGGGCCAAAACTATACTGATTTAGACTTATGGGATCTCAGTAGAAAGGCATTTTCACACTGTTTTTATTTCTGTCCAAAAAAAGTCATTCGTATACCAAATTTGTTTTTTCAAATACCAACACATCTTAATTCAACTTTGAATGACGTTCGTTCATCCTTTTAATGAGCTTATTAGCAAAGAAATAAAAAGGCTGAGAAAATACCTTTCCAATGACACCTCATATGTCTAAATCGAAAGAGTTTAGGTTCAGTTATCTAAGTTTTTCTTATGCCAATCTTTGAAAAAAGTTAAAAAACAGCATCAAAACTCTCATTATTACGTATCTGTTCAAATTTTTTAAAAATATTTTTGTGCAAATTTTTTAAGCTTAAACCGGTTTGTCATTTGAGGGGATTTAAAAAAAAAAATCTGTAAGAAACTGTTTTTATTCATAAAAACTCCATTTTAAGAGGTATTTTCAAATCGGTCCAGCTTACGAAAATCTTAATATTTTTCAAAATATTTTGGTGGACGTTTTAAAATATAATAGATTTTATAATTCCCATGGAAAAATAGTACCTATTTTTGTTTGTATTGGGAGTGATGCAGTCTACTATACAGGCATAAAAATCTCGAATAAATATGAATGTGCGTTCCTAATTTAAAAACGACGTATATTCTCTCGAGTGGATTTTGGTCCTACCCCGTCTAGAAACCGAGCGCCTCAAATTTTGTAAGGATTTGAAGATTTTTAGCTAACTTTAATTTGGGCCATTATTCATTTTTGAGAGATGCGCTGTTTAAAAAAGCTACACTAGTTACTTTTTAATCGCTAGCAACACTAAAGCAACAATAGCTACTTTTTAATCGCTAGCGATTATGCTGGCGAAGAAGTTTCTTTTGATTGAGTGATTTCCCCCGCATCGCGTAACGCTAATACTTTAGGTTGTAAACTTAATACTTTCGTACAAGAAAATTTACCAAGCCAAAATAACGGTATATTTATTTTGCCCTAGACACAATTCAATTTGAGAATTTGGTTTACGTACTAGGGCTGTTCAGCATCTTGTGCATATGCTCTTGCATTTGCATATTCGTTGCATTTCTAAATTCAAAACCATAAAATGCACACGGTTTCTATGGCAGCCAGCATAAGCTTTGCAAATGCAATTCCAACAGCAAATCCCAGACCATTTCCACAACATCCTGAACAGCCCTAATGTTTCTTGTCAAATGAACAAGACGAGGTTAAACACGGTTGGCAGAAGTTTAATGACCTGCTACACTTTCATTATTTAGAACTTGTGCAGAGTTCGGCAACATTCATGCAAGTTCCAACGCAAACGTGAATGTATACATTTCAACATTCTATGTTCCCTGCAAAGAGTGGAACTACGTTAAATGCTACTACCACTAGTAACTAAAATGGTCCAAACATACAATGTTACATTAACATTGCGATGTCATTGGACCTGATCACATCTGGTCCAACGCTGCATAACATGGGACCACTGCTGGGCCACCGCGGCATAATATGGGACCACTTAGACAACTACTCTTTTTGGACCATGGCACATTCCGCATATTACCTATGGGCCAGAAGAGGTGGTGTTCAACACATATATCAGTTTTTTACGTTTGAAGTGGTCCAGGTCAGTGTAACAAGTTACTAGTATGTAACCTGGTCCTTTTGCACATACTTTAAAACTACGACCCAGTGAACCACCTGGTACTGGTTCGCGTACGAAAAGAAGAAAACAAATCAGCGCATGGGCGAATAACCAACCAGTGTTGCCACTCGAGTTTATTTTTAGCAACAAAAATCCTACCAAATCAGTTTCCAAACTACCAAATTTTTTTAATCATCAGTTATTGATATTTACAGCCCGATTGTGTGCACTTGATAAGTTGAAAATCTTTATAATTTGTAAATTTTTTATTATTTATCAAGAGTTGGTATTCTAGCACAGGAATCAAAAGTTCTTTTCTTGATAAATTATCAAGATTGAAAATGCTATTGACAAATTGAAATTTCATGTGAAATGTATAAATTTGGTATATTAATAAATTTGTTTCTAACAATTAAATACTCCATGTGCCGGCATTTGAACCTGCGACACGCGGAATTATAGTCGACATCTCTACCTACTCGGCTACGGCAGTCAACAGTTTTATTGCTTTTAATTTCATATTTTTCATATGTGACAATGAAATCAGTTCCACTCATGTGGAAATCAGTTCCACTAATGTGGAAATCGTAGAGCTTTTTGTTTTATAAATATTGACACAGAATGCGAAGGAAGCTTTTATTTGATAAAAATCTTGATAAAATCTCTTTACAAAAAATTTATCAAGAAAACACAGAATTCGGCGGTAGATTCCGTTTCACATTTTACTTTAAGCAAAAATATGAATCTTTGAGATTAATTCAATTTATATCAATCATTTTATGTCTTAAAAATAAGAAACTCAATCGATATACACATTTTATTTTTGATAGCAAAAAAAAACATTGTATTACTGTGGTCACGCAATTTTATTTTTATTTATTTGTTTTTTTCATTTAACCATGGTGCAATAATTTGACGGAATGTCAGCAACATAATACTAATATTTTGGTACGAGTCTTAGGTCATGTTAGCACGCTGTCAGCATGCTTTTCTACTTTCACGATACCATTTTATTATAGTCATTCGACAAAATTTGTTTAAAATTTTTAAAAATGTTCTAATAAACGAACACTACGCAAAAACAGTGCAGTGCATTTTTGACATTTCGAATGCGATTTAGTTTCTATTAGAACTTCTAAATTTCATTGCATGACATCTTTAAAACTTGGAATCAGAAATACAAATCGATGAGAAATCAATTTTGATCGAATCCAGAACAGGGATGAAAAATGAAAATTTCAGATTGTACCTAATATCATAAAATAAATTTACCTAAATGAGACAGATTGTACCTAGAAAAAGTTACATCATTCATTTAAAGTTTTTTTTAGAAATTTTATTTAAAATATGAATACAATCGAGGGATGTACTTTAAACATGATTAGGTTTTTTTAACTGAGCCTATATCTATAGACTATAGTCTAATGGGAATATGAGAAGCGTTGTTTTTGTCTAAAGACAAAAAAGACAAAAAGAAAAAGAAAAAGAAAAAGACAAAAAACACACTTTATCCAGGTTATGAAACAACAAGGAAAGTCTGCTAATTTAACCGATTCCTTTTAATAGGTGCAGCAAGTCTTGAGAAAATAATCAAATTCCAGAAATCAAAAAGCGAATATGAGTCAAATAGCTATAGTTCTCATCTAAAGAAAATATGAAATTTGAAGACATCCTAGACACTGGACTCTATGGGCGAATAACAACAAATTTT
>NW_023458563.1:40686797-40690916 GCF_013731165.1 Rhagoletis pomonella
AAAAAAGAGGAAGAAGAAGAACAAAAATAACGATAATTAAGTTTAAGTGGTTGTTAGTAGCGCAGTTTCCGATCAACATCAAAAATCCTCGGCCGGGAATGGCGAACCTCCGAGTGTATTCAGCCATGAAAAACAGTTTCTCGTAAAAATTCAATCGCTGTTCGGAGTCGGCGTAAAACTATAGGTCTCTTGTGCGATAACATCAAAGCCACAGTATATACAGTAATAAACCTTTTCGCAGTTTTTCACCAATTGGTCCGCGAGGAGTACTTTTGGGTTGTGTGCAGCGTTTTCGTTTTGCACGCACGGCAACACTAACTGAGGGGAATTTCGCCTCATGATTAGAAAAAGTTCTTTTCAAGGATAAAATATATGTAATTATGTGTTATTTATGAACAAAATGTAGGTGAAGTATAATATTAATGCTTAATTAAGAATAATGTCAATAATTAACGCTTGTGTTTCTATAAACTGGAAAACTGAAATCGTAATTATATCACTGAATTGAGTTCTCTTAAATGTAGATTTAAAATTAAAAAAATATTCATTGTAAAATTATATTTTTATGCAAAAACTTAAATTTTGGGTTATATTGTAAATTTATCAAGTAAAATTCTAAAATTCCGAATATATTTAAGTCTTTATTCCAAAAAAAAACGAGTTTTGTATAGTTATAGAGACTCGAATTCCTGCCAGCGCATCCGCCCAGACAGCTCATTAAGCACACCCAAGTTTGAGTGACCACACATACAATAGTAATTGCTACCATATAAATTCAGGACATGCGTTTGCTTGAAAACTCCGTTAGTTAGGTGGTCATAACTTCAGCCAGCACATTCAATGGTCCATTACTCGGAGCTGCTCCAACATGATGAGTAGATTTAAACGAGTCTCACATGCCACTGCATCTGGCTACCAGCTGGATATGAAGTTCACTACTCGTCAAAGAATGTGCATTTTTACGTAAATTTGGTTTAAGTACTAGCGTTTTCAGTATTTAACAATTCATTATCATTTACGGTGTAATATAACCAGTTAAACACTGAACTCTGATGATCTGTATTAGTATCTATATTAATAAAGAATAATTTGCAATTTTTTACACTTTCGGTCACTATTATACACTCATGTCTTGTGCCACTCTGCCATAGCACGGTTGTTGCTCCCTTTCATACCACAGTAATTTTGTATACAACTCTGAATCAACAAATTTCATTTCAAATTTCCTTCTCATTATCAACCCTGATCAGATTTTACCCCCGAGGAGTACTCAAAAAGGTTTATTACTGTATATACTGTGATCAAAGTGCACGCCACAAATCGGAAGAGAATCTCGGCCAAACACTAACATATTGTGTAAGCGCCAATCTTTATTATTATACATAAGTTATATCAAATATGGGTGTCAAACGAAGGAGTGTTATAGCCCTGACAGACATGTGGTTTGTACACCATGGTATGCATACTATGGATTTTGATACTATTTCGATGAGACACACATCTAGTACGTATACCGATGTTTTGTTTCTTTATCACAACTGATAGCATGTATGTATGCCATTTTGCCCGCGCTGCTCTAGCAGTCGCAATGGCCGAGTGAACAGAGCGCTAGAGTGCCACTAGAGAGATCCGAGTCGAGTCTCCGGGGACGGGTTTTTTAATGATTTATTTTTTTTTAATTCCTTTTTAAATAATCTGAAGATTTTAATGTTAAAAAAAAAACATTTTTATTCATTGACTTTATATGATTTAAAGTACCTAGTTTTATTTCATAATGAAATTGTTGTTAAACAAATATTTCCTCGCTTCATTTACGCGTTCTTTTAAATAAAATAGAAAGCAATTCTCTTCTCCCCCATATCTTTCTTTTTGAGATTAAAACGTGAGAAAGCTTACTGAATACCAGGGTAAATATTTCAAAATAAAAATATGGAGGAAAGGATAATTCCTTGCAATTTTATTTTAAAGAATGCGAAAATGAAGGGAGGAAATATTTGTGTAAGAAAAATTTCATTAGAAAATAAACCTAAATAAGTGCTTTAGTATCATACAAATTCAATGGAAAAAATTTTGTTTAACATTATTATTATTATTATTATCATTATTATTATTATTATTATTATTATTATATTATTCTTTATTAGCGAAAATAAAACATTCCACCAACATGTCTAGCGCATTAGCTGCTGATTTTTATTTAAAAATAAATAAAGTAAAAAAAAACAATTAAATAATAAAGAAAAGAATCTCCTACGCGAGGACTCGATCTCGGATCTTTCAAGTGACACTCTAGCACTCTGATCACTCGTCCATTGTGACTGTTGGACCAGCGCGAGCAAAATGGCATACATACATGCTATCAGTTCACTGTCTCTGTTTGTTTTCACCACACATTTTGGGTGAAATTTTTTTTACTCTCTGGCTGTGTTTCATGGTATACTCGCTTTATACCACGTTCATTTTCATAGTATAGGAACCAGCTTCAAACCACTTTGTACGATGGTATAATTGTGGTTTACAACGACAGACATGTAGTATAGAATGCTAGTATAGTATATAAACCATATGTCTGCCAGGGCTATTAAGAAATCTTTAATTTGAACATTTGGAATAGCAAAGAGGGTTGCTACCTGTGTAAAAAGTTGAACTCAAATTATTTAATAAATCAAATGAATTATTTAAAATATGGATACCAATTGACATCTGTTTAAAAAGGTTTTATTATTCAGGACGGTATTATATATTCAGGACGGTCGCCACTTATTATACCTTTCATGAGCATGAAATGGTATTATAACTTTGGTCCGATGTTTGTAAGTACCAGAACAAAAAGAGATAGACCCATTAAAATGTATACTTTTATGATCAGAACGTCGAGCTGAGTTGATTTAGCCATGTCCGTCTGTCCGTCTGTCCGTCTGTCCGTCTGTCCGTCTGTCCGTCTGTCTGTCTGTTTGTATGCAATCTAGTCTCTCAGTTTTCGAGATATCCGGATCAAATTTGGTAGGTGGGTGTATTTTTATCATGTATTAATCATTTGTCGGAACCGGAAGAATCGGACCACTATAACATATAGCTCCCATACAACTGATTGTTCAGATATGAGATTTTTCGTTATAACTTCTCCATTTATGCAGCTACGAACATGAAATTTTGCAGCCCTTGCACCCATTATCAACAGAATTCTTACAGTGAAAATTACAAAGATCGGGTCACTATAACCTATAGCTCCCATACAACTGATTGTTCAGATATACAATTTTTCGTTATATCTCTTCCATTTATATAGCTGGGAACAGGAAATTCCGCACAGTTTTCAATAATTATCAACAGAAAACTTACAGTGAAAATTAAAAAGATCGGATAACTAAAACCTATAGCTCCCATACAACTGATTGTTCAGATATGAGATTTTTCGTTGTAATTCATCCATTTATGTAGCTAGGGCCATGAAATTTCGCGCTGTTTTCACTCATTATCAGCAGAAGACTTACAGTGAAAATAACGAAGATCGGGTCACTATAACCTGCAGCCCCCATACAACTGATTGTTCAGATATGAGGTCTTTTATCATATCTCCTCCATTTATGCAGTTAGGAACATGAAATTTCGCACCATTTTCACTCATTAACAGAATACTTACAGTGAAAATAACAAGGATCGGGTGACTACAACATATATCTTCCATACATCTGATTGTTCAGATATGGGATTTTACTGTAAAACTCCTTTATTTGAACAGCTAAAACCGATAAATTTCGTAAGATATTTTATAAATAATAATACAAAGTCTACTGAGAAAATCGTCAAAATCTATGCTGTATAAGCTTTATCTCCTATAGCACTGATTGTTCAGATACCAGTTTTTGCGATATATCTCCTTTATGTAGGAAACTAAACCCAATAAATTGTGTTACCGGTTTACATACCGATCACATAGCAGTGAAAATCACTTAGATTGGTGCCATATAAAGTATATCTTCCATACCTCTGATTGTTTAGATGCGATTTTTTGTATAAGTATGTAACTCCTCTATCGATGTATCAAAATCAGTAATCTGTCAAACTAAAATTTGCAGATGTTCATGAAAGGTATGAAGCCTTCGGCATAGCCGAAGA
>NW_023458563.1:40691016-40692229 GCF_013731165.1 Rhagoletis pomonella
AATACAAATAAAAGTATAAAAAGAATCAGATCGCTCAAAAAAATTCGTCTGAAGAAAGTTCGCTGCCAAAATTAAAACATACTGCAGTATATGAGATTGCCCACAACTAAAGCGAAGGCGAAGTTCGTCTGACGCAGTTCGGCAAGAATATATTTATTTTTAATTTTGCCGCTGCCGCCGGTCACAAAATTAGCTCCCAGTGGAAAAGTAGCTTTGTTTCCCCAAGTTTCTAGCAGATAATTATCATTAAGAATCAGAATGGAAAAATTTGCTGATTCATCTTTGCGCTTTAGTATTTTTGTATATTTTTGAAGTGAAACTTCTTAGGCGGCGGTATCGCAAACGACTCGCCGGCGAACTCGCCGTCGGATAAAAAGCGCAAAAACGACTTACCGGCGGGTCGCAAAAACGACTCGCTAGCGGGTTGCAAAAACGACTTACTGGCGGGTCGCAAAAACGACTCCCGCAAGAACGATATACCAGCGAACTGCAAAACGACGCTCAAAGTTGCTAGAAAATTAAAAACATTTTTTTTAGTTTAAAATAGTTTAATTTAATTCATTGAATTTTTTTTCAAAGTTTTTTCAATATACATAAAAAAAATAAAAATAAGGTAAACATTCAGTCATAAAATGCAAACAAAAATTTTAATATATTTTAATATAATATAAGTTTTAACAATTAATTTGTTTGTTACTTCATTTTAGTTATCTTTAAAATTAATTAAAATTGGGTTTATTTTTTAACAAGGACCATGTAGTTCAAAATTAAAGCAATGTGCAGTATACATACAAACATATATATGTATATATACAAAAATTTCAACAAGCTTTCATAAAAATTTGAAGCTTTAAAGCCATAAAATGTTAGTATAATAGAACACAGGTTTGAAGTAACACAAAACTCACATTGAGTTTTGGTGTTATTTTTTTGCGGTACTGCGCATTTTCATCCATATGAATTTTATAACAGAAAATGCAGGCTTTGAGGCACTTCAACCGTGTATTCTATTATACATACCAAACTTCAATGGACTTTAAAACTGCTTCATATGTGTTTCTTTAATGCAGAATAAAAATCTTAAAATTTTTATAAAAGCTTGTTAATTTTTTTTTATATGTACATACATGCATATGTATATTGCGCAATTTTGAATTTTGAACTAAATGGTCCTTGTTAAAAAATAAACCCAATTTTTATAAAGATAACTAAA
>NW_023458563.1:40692329-40701264 GCF_013731165.1 Rhagoletis pomonella
CCAAGGCGCGAATGTGCTGACTGTTTGTTTGATGACAGGAGATACTTCGTCTTGTCCTCGTTTACCACCAGACCCATGCGCTTTGCTTCCCTATCCAACTTGGAAAAGGCAGAACAGACTTCGCGGTTTTTGTTACCGATGATGTCGATGTCATCGGCATAAGCCAGCAATTGCACGCTCTTGTAGTAAATTGTTCCTGAGCGGTTCAGTTCTGCAGCTCTTATTATCTTCTCCAACATCAGATTAAAGAAGTCACATGAAAGGGAGTCGCCCTGTCTGAAACCCCGTTTTGTGGCGAACGGCTCGGAGAGGTCTTTTCCAATTCTGACGGAGCTGGTGGTATTGCTCAACGTCATTTTACACAGCCGTATGAGTTTTGAGGGGATGCCAAATTCAGACATAGCGGCGTATAGGCAACTCCTTTTAGTGCTGTCAAAAGCGGCTTTAAAGTCGACAAATAGGTGGTGAGTGTCGATCCTTTTCTCGCGGGTCTTTTCCAAGATTTGGCGTATTGTGAATACCTGGTCTATGGTGGATTTGCCAGGTCTAAAGCCACACTGATAAGGCCCAATCAGTTCATTGACGGTGGGCTTCAGTCTTTCGCACAATACGCTCGATAAGACCTTGTAACCTATGCTTAGAAGGCTGATCCCGCGGTAGTTGGCGCGAATGGCGGGGTCACCTTTCTTGTGGATTGGGCAGAGCACACTTAAATTCCAGTCGTCGGGCATGCGTTCATCTGACCATATTCTGCACAAGAGTTGATGCATGCACCTTATCAACTCCTCGCCGCCCTACTAAATGGCAGCAGCACAGAAAGTTGTGGAGAAGAAGAACCCGAGCCCGCAGTCGATGATGACGGAGTCGACGTTCCACCGCCTGACTATGACGAGGTACGTATAGCAATAACGCGGCTGAAAAACAACAAAGCCGCTGGAGCTGACAGCCTGCCAGCTGAGCTATTCAAGTACGGCGGCGAGGAGTTGATAAGGTGCATGCATCAACTCTTGTGCAGAATATGGTCAGATGAACGCATGCCCGACGACTGGAATTTAAGTGTGCTCCGCCCAATCCACAAAAAGGGTGACCCCGCCATTCGCGCCAACTACCGCGCGATCAGCCTTATAATCATAGGTTACAAGGTCTTATCGAGCGTATTGTGTGAAAGACTGAAGCCCACCGTCAATGAACAGATTGGGCCTTATCAGTGTGGCTTTAGACCTGGAAAATCCATCATAGACCAGGTATTCACAATTAGTCAAATCTTGGAAAAGACCGCGAGAAAAGGATCGACACTCACGACCTATTTGTCGACTTTAAAGCCGCTTTTGACATCACTAAAAGGAGTTGCCTATACGCCGCTATGTCTGAATTTGGCATCCCCTCAAAACTCATACGGCTGTGTAAAATGACGTTGAGCAATACCACCAGCTTCGTCAGAATTGGGAAAGACCTCTCCAAGCCGTTCGTCACCAAACGTGGTTTCAGACAGGGCGAATCCCTTTCATGTGACTTCTTTAATCTGATGTTGGAGAAGATAATAAGAGCTGCAGAACTCAACCGCTCAGGAACAATTTACTACAAGAGCGTGCAATTGCTGGCTTATGCCGATGACATCGCCACCATCGGTAGCAAAAACCGCGAAGTCTGTTCTGCCGTTTCCAAGTTGGATAAGGAAGCAAAGCAATTGGGTCTGGTGGTAAACGAGGACAAGACAAAGTATCTCCTGTCATCAAACAAACAGTCAGCACATTCGCGCCTTGGCACCCACGTCACTGTTGACAGTTATAATTTCGAGAAAGAAGGAAATTTCGTTTACTTGGGAACCAGCATTAACACGGATAATAATGTCACCATAGAAATCCAACGCAGAATCGCTCTTGCCAATAAGTGCTACTTTGGACGGAGTAGGCAATTCAGGAGTAAAGTCCTGTCATGTCGCAAAAGAAGGCCGCAACCAATTGTTTCAAGCGTCTCTGCACACTCAGCTACAGCCATACATGTGTATGTGTTTTCAAATGTTGAGTTTGAATCAACATCACAGCGCGCGATTAGTGCATTATGTCATACCATGTATGTGTGTATGTGTTGTCACCGCTGTACATGCTTTGTACTTTCTTAATTACATATCGTCGCCTGGGTAAAAGATTGTCGTAAGCGTCATACGTACGTGCGTAACATACGACAATCTTTTACCCAGGCGACGATATGAAAAAGCATCCGAGACGTGCAAAACGCCATCCGTGTAGTGAAAAATGCTTCATTTTAATACGGGCGTATTTCAGTTGAAAATTTCCACTATACGTAGTGTATGCATAATGGAAAAATCTCTTTTGTTAAGACTTTTCACTTGATTTAAATACGAACATTTTTAAACGGCAATCAAATAAAAAGTTTTTATTCTTACAACGCGTTTTTTTCTCAGTGTAAGATATTACAAAAAACTGTGCCACCAATGGGTTAATGCATGATCAATAACGCTTTAAGACGTCAAAAATTTACTCTCAAAAAGTAGTTCAAGCGAGTCTAATGGATAGAAAATTATTTCAGAATTTCGAGCACCTGCTTATATGGGGCGGCCCCAGTGTAGTAGTAGGGGAGCACAAGAGGGGATTCCGGGATTTACTCGGGCGCGTCAGATTAAAATATGGGGGATACCCTGCCCTGTTCAGTACCTCTGCCGAATCTAATCCCTCTGTGTAGAGCCGCGCGCATAGGACAGCTGATCAGAATAGTAAAAAAAAATTGATAGGTGGATTTACTCGAGCGCGTCAGATTAAGAAATGGTGGGTTAATTACATGCTGAAAAGGATGCATTTCAACAATCTGACAATTTGAGCGTGACGCAAGGGATTGGGAGGGTCGCAAACTTGCAAACAAAAAAACGTTATCTAGACATTCCCGAGCGCGGTCAATTTTTTTTTATTATGATGTTTGCTGCTGAAGGATAACGGGAAGTATATAATCTGACGATTTCCACAAGCCGGAGTAACGATAACCGTCAACAAATGAGCGTGACCACCTACGCCAGGTCGACCCCGGGGACCCCCGTCTGAGGGACCTTAATTTGGAGATTCGGCAACTGGTAAATCAGCATAAGCGGAAAAAGTGGGAGGAGCACTTGAAGGCCTGTAACTTCACATCTGTTGTGAGTAAGCTCTGCTCAACCGTGAGGTCCTTGTCCAACCCAACGAAGCGTGATGACAGAGTGGAAATCTCTTTCGAAGGTCGCGCTTCGTCGGACCCGAAGAAATGCGCAGCCTACTTTAGTAGGCAATTCACACTGCATCCTTCGGTAGACAAGGCCAAACGTCGAGTGACCAGGAGGCTGCACAAGCTGCCAAAGAAGAGTGCACCACTTATTTTCAACAGCTGTTAAGTGAAGGGGGCCATCGGGAAGGCGAAAGCCTCCAAAGCCATTGGACCCGACGGAATCTGTATGCTGATGCTAAAACATTTAAGGCCTAAGGGAGTAGCTTACCTAACGGAGGTCCTCAACCTGTCCATGGCCACTCTCATCATTCCCGATGTGTGGAAATCAGGGAGAGTGGTCCCACTGCTGAAACCGGGGAAGCCCGCCAACAAAGGAGACCCTTGTCGCCCGATAACGCTCCTTTCCCCGGTCGCGAAGACGCTTGAGGCCCTACTACTCCCATACTTCACTTGCCACCTGACCCCAGCGAAGCACCAGCACGGATTTCTCAAAGTGCAAAGCACAACAACAGCACTTAACGCCATAAACACACAAATAACTCGTGGCCTAAATCGAAACCGCCCCTGTGAGAGAACGGTCCTAGTAGCGCTGGACTTGTCAAAGGCGTTTGACACCGTCTGCCATTCGCTACTAGAAGACATCGACGCCTCCTCACTCCCACGGGGACTGAAGCGATGGTAGGCGAATTATATGAGTGGTCGACAGTCGTCAGTAATCTTCCGAGATCAAACCTCGAAACCAAGAAGGATTAAACAAGGGGTTCCACAAGGTGGTGTTCTCTCCCCCTTACTATTTAACTTCTACATCTTGAAGCTTCCTCAACCACCTGAGGCAGTTTCCCCGATCTCATACGCTGACGATTGCTCGATTTTGGCGTCCGGGAATGGAATTGATGACCTCTGCTCAAATGTGAACGACTATCTCTCCAGCCTTTCTCGCTTCTTCACTGCAAGGAGCCTAACACACTCCCCAACGAAATCAACGGCGACCCTTTTCACCGCCTGGACGAAGGAGGTCAGGCTAGAGTTAGGCATACACGTCGATGGCACACCAATACCGACTGTAAATAACCCGAAAATTTTAGGGGTCACCTTCGATAGCCTGCTCTCCTACTGAACGCACACAACCGCAGTTGTCAATAAAGTACAGAACCGCAACAAGGTCCTCAAGTCGCTCGCCGGCAGCACTTGGGGCAAAGACAAAGAAGCGTTGCTGGCAACATACAAGGCAATTGGCCGGCCGGTTCTAAACTATGCTGCGCCATTTTGGACGCCGGGGACTAGTTGGACGCAGTGGACGAAGTTACAGACTTGTCAGAACGCCGCACTCCGGACAGCGACTGGGTACCTTCTGATGACGCCTGAGCACCACCTGCACAGCGAGGCCCAAGTGCTCCCCGTAAAGGAACACAACAAAATGCTCTGTAAGCAATTTCTGGTGGGGTGTCA
This sequence comes from Rhagoletis pomonella, assembly GCF_013731165.1. NCBI lineage: Eukaryota > Metazoa > Arthropoda > Insecta > Diptera > Tephritidae > Rhagoletis > Rhagoletis pomonella. The sequence continues at coordinate 40,696,992 of NW_023458563.1, forward strand.
CAGAAGTGAACACCCTAACAGACCGTTGCTTCAGGAGGAGCCTCCGCCCAGGCACGTCAGGGGGCACCTATTCGCGTACAAGGACGCAGTCCAACAGTACGTAGACCAACCACTGGACCCGACGACATACAGACGAGCCATCAACGACATTCATAGAGAGTCAGTTACCACGTACCTTGACTCTCGACCTATGAATGCCGTAACAAGAGCCCAATCACCACCTGTAGAAGAGACGGAGCTTCAACTGCCAAGAGAGACCCGCGTTACCCTGGCTCAATTACGGTCTGGATACTGTAGCCGCCTCAATAGCTACCTGTCCAGACTCGACCCCAATATCCCCAATGAGTGCCCGGCATGTGGAGAATCAACCCACTACACCAACCACTTCTTTACATGCCAGCTCAATCCGACTCAGCTAACACCCCTCTCCCTCTGGTCCGAACCCATTGAAACAGCTCGTTTCCTGGGCCTCCCGTTAGCTGAGCTTGACGAAACTGATTGAACGTAGACTCGAAAAGGCGGGGCTTAGTAGTGCCGCTACAACAACAACAACAACAAAACCGTCAACAAAGATTGCCGCGTACACTTGCTGTTTTTACCTTCCTTTTATTAAGTCGGGATGTAACTATGTTATATTAGTGCGCCTAAAAGATGCAGCGATTTCTATTCTCAAGTTACATACCTGATGACAGTACGAATGGCAATTATAATAGGGAGGTTTTAGTTTTTTAAACTATAATTTTATTTACAAGCTTTTATTTAACTTCACTTGTATGTATGTAGGTATGTCCTGGAACTTTGCAATCAATATTTAACAAACTTCCCGGTGAGCTACAGACTTGATACTTCAAACTTAGCTCAGAACTCGAGGACAATGCAATATAAAAGATGACTTAATCCGGTAGGTGGCGCGGGAGTCGAGGTATTTGTAAAACCCGCATTTATAGTCTAATTTGGTTCATGGTCATAGACTAAATAAAGATTGAATTGAATATTTAGAACATATATTACTTATATGAAAAGAAACAAATCCCAAAAAAATTTTGCCGATAGGTAGTGCAGGAGTCAAGATATTTGTAAAATCCGCATTTCTAATCTGATGTGGTTAATATTTAGAACATATATCACTTGTATAAAAAGAAAAAAATCCACAAAAAGTTTTGCGGATAGATGGCGCAGGAGTCGAGATATTTGGAAAACCCGTATTTATGATCCGATTAAATTCACATTTAGAATGCATATTGCTTACATGAAAAGAAATAACTACAAATAAAATGTTGTCAGTTATGTGGCGCGTGAGTCTACATAATTAAAAAAAAATCGGCATCTGTGCTCCGATTTGGTTTATATTCAAAATAAGTGAATTACCTATTTAAATTGAAATATATTGAAAATTTTGTTTTTTAAGGTCAACTCTAGTATAATGTTAGTTGCAAGATTTCAAAAGACTAAAAAATAGAAAATAAAATTATAATTAAAAACTAAAAACATGCGTTTATTGCAACAAGACCTAAAATGTATAAAATAATTTATAGATATAGTCATTCCGTTTAAGAACAATAGGAAGTTCCCTAACTTGATTTAATTTAACCTTTCTAAATAAAAATAAATTCCACTGTAAAGTTTGTTGTAGTTTTTTTTTAAGATATCCCATTGAAAATTATGTCAAAAAGCTGCAACTAACTTTACAGTGGACTTTACTTTGACTATGACTACGGGTCATCACTTTAATCCTATCTTTAGCTATTTTAAAAAAGTTAAATTAAATCAAGTTAGGGAAGTTCCTATTCTTCTTAAACGAAATAACTATATCTATAAATTATTTTATACTTTTTAGTTCTTGTTGTAATAAAGGCATGTTTTTAACTATAATTTTATTCAAAACTACTACAGATTTTTCTACGAAATTTGTTATTTTTTATTTGTTTGCTGTTTTCCGTTCATATTATTTGTCATAACCATTCGACTGTAAGTATACCCAGCGGACCAAATGCAAACAATCTCACGCTAAAGGCTCGTGTGTTGCTTCGCTGCATATGTACATAAGTATGTGCATTTGCGAATCAAAACTTTTTTCTAAATTTGAGAAATTTGGAACTCCGCTACCTTCTTGCTCACTCTCTTTATATTGTATCAATGGACTATGTGTCCCCTTACTCCTTTCCGTCCGCCATCACGCAATCAGGGGCGATCAAAGCACTTATGGTGTTACATGAAATATAACCTTTGAAATTTACTAACTAAATTTGTGGAAAGGGTTTTTGCGTGTTGTGTGGACGAAATTCTTGCAAAAAAAATTGTTGGACTATTCTAGGGGATTCAGGTATAATACCTTGTGAATTCTATAATAACATATAGTAACGTTCATAACCCCGCTACATAAAAGCGGTAGCAGATCCTTGGTGGAGAACTATCGCGGCATTGCTAAGCTCTCTGCAACTCCTAAATTATTTGAAACAATTACTACAAATCAGTTGACGCATTCATTCTCCTCTACCATTTCATACTGTCAACATGGGTTTTGCACAGGCAAATCAACTTCAACAAATTTACTTGAGTTCACAACCAATATCTCAAAAGCGTTTAGTGAAAACAAAAATGTGGATGTTATATACACCGACTTCAGTAAAGCATTTTACAAAGTATGTCACTCGTTGCTCATCTATAAACTTGATCTTCTTGGTCTTTAACCAAATTTTTCTCTAGGTTGGATCTCTTCGTACCTCTATGATCTATCAAAGGGTAATTTTAAAAATATTATCTCTGGCATCATTGATGATACTTCAGGAGTCCCGTAAGGTAGCCACCTAGGCCCGATTCTGTTCTTGCTTTTTATAAACGATATTTCTACAGATATAGAGTTTTCAAAAATTTTAATGTACGCAGATGATGTAAAACTTTATAAATCGTATGTATACATCAAAGAAAAGCAGTTGCTACAAGCAGACTTAAACAGCATGGCTAACTGGTGCTATGTAAGTCGTATGCCTTCACATTAATGTGATAGTCAACAAGGTTAGAGGTGTACTTGCATTTGTGAAACGATGGTCAAAAGAATTTAGTGACCATTATATCACTAAAGCCCTGTTTAAAACATTAGTTAGACCGATTCTGGGATACGGTTCGGTGGTTTGGAATTCATGGTATCAAATTTACTCAGACAAGATAGAATCAATTCAAAAACAATTTCTACTTTTTGCTTTAAGAAATTTCCGTTGGGAATCTCAATATAACCTTCCGCCTTATACGAGCCGATTAAAACTTATTAATCTTCCTACACCTGCCAGTCGCAGGTAAATTCTTGGTACAATTTTTATAGTTAAATTACTGACAGACTCAATTTCAAGTCCGCTTCTTCTGGGTGAAGTTAGCCTTAATTTTCCCTCCCGGGTATCAAGACATTGAAATTTCTGAAAGCTTGTAAAACTAATTTTGAATTGCACGACCCACTCCGTTGCTTATGGCAGGATTTTAACTCTCATTCCAGCACGTTTGATATATCTGATTCGCTTTTCAGCATTAAGAAAGCGATACTATCCTCTCTAAATAAATGAATCATTAACATAAAGACATAAAATCAGCTGATGAATTTAGTTCTGTAGCTGAACAGTTTTATATCTCGACACTTAATAAACTCCTGCCTATCGTGACTCGGCGCAAAAAATTGAAAATATTGGTATTGAAATTATTGGTATTGACGCTTAAAAAGGGTCAAATTTCCCCTTTAGTAGCCCAACGGCAACACTGCACGGGGCTATTCTGAAATGCAGCAAAACAAAGCATCAGTCTCTTTTATTTCTAAACTATAATTGAGGGAAAAGTGCAATTTGCGCAAACGCGGGTAGATGTCGAATTGTAACTTAGTTGCGCAAATTGGGATTTCCCAACAATTATAGTTTAGAACTAAAAGACACTGATGCTTTGGTTTACTGCATTTCCGAATAGAGGCCACTTCTTACCGCTGCATTGCTGGAGGTCCAATTTAAAATATTAAAACCAATATTAGAGATGCCATTTTTGTAAATTTCAGTTAAAGCAAATTGATAGGATAAAGTGAATGTTAAAGTATGGCTGCCAAAAGTAAAAGGTTAAAGAAAGCCTACTGCTATACCTGCACAAAAGCGTTGGGCTGTGCGTTTTCTGACGCCTTGCGGTAACGCCGAAGTGCAATACCTAAACAAAAGCTGCAACGCTACGACAAATGAAGAAATAACACCAATAAGAAGCATACTAGGGCTCGTAAAATTATCCGACTATTCGACTAATCGGTTAA
>NW_023458563.1:40701364-40702384 GCF_013731165.1 Rhagoletis pomonella
CAGACAGCTTATTAAGCACACCCAAGTTTGAGTGACCACACATACAATAGTAATTGCTACCGTATAAATTCAGGTCATGCGTTTGCTTGGAAACTCCGTTAGTTAGGTGGTCTTAAGTTCAGCCAGCACATCCAATGGTCCATTACCCGGAGCTGCTCCAACATGATGAGTAAATTTAAATGAGTCTCACATGCCACTGCATCTGGCTACAAGCTGGATATGAAATTCACTACTCGTCAAAGAATGTGCATTTTTACGTTAATTTGGTTTTAGTACTAGCGTCTTCAGTATTCAACAATTCATTATCGTTTACGGTGTAATATAACCAGTTAAACACTGAACTCTGATGATCTGTATTAGTATCTATATTAATAGAAAATAGAGAAATAGCGATTCTACAATAACGCAGTGGCAGTGGCAGCGGCAGTGGGTAGTTCATCATAAACAGCAAGTGTCTGGCATTTTTTATGCACTCTTTTCTTTGTCCTTTATTTTCTAAAACAAATTATTTTTGGAATTGTAATACAAAATTTTTGAATTTGAAATACATTTATAATGTTGCTATTGGCAAATGGGTTAATGAAATGACAAAAGTGTTGTCAAATAAGCGTATCGAAAATAAATATGTCATATATTGATTTCACTTTGTTTACACTTTGTGTACACTATGGCCTAAACAAGAAAAAATTTAAACTATCTATTTTTAAAAGTAATTATAAATGTCAAGGTAATAATTCTACCATCCAAGACTATTTTCATGAATATCATCTTTTGACTTTGTCGTACAGAGTAACTCGTATTATTTTTCGAAAATATTATTGGACAATATTAAAGGTGGTGGAGACCAGCTCTATTATTTAAAAAATAGGCAACGGAGAAATGAGTAGGATGCCAAGCGTGGATGACAAAGAAAAAACTAAAATGTTCAACTTAGCCAAGAACTCACCATATAAAATCCTATAAGAGATATACGCCTGGAATTTTGTCAACTTATAAACTTTTATTATTCGAAGTTGAGAA
>NW_023458563.1:40702484-40706340 GCF_013731165.1 Rhagoletis pomonella
CTCAGTCTAAATGTTAGTGCATCTTCGACTAATAAGCAGTAAACGCGACTCAGAGCGTCCACATGCCTCATACGCGATCCTGACCTGTGCTCGACCACGTAGTCGTACTCTTGTAAATACATTGCCCACCTCATGACCCTATCTGGCACGTCTCTTTTCTTAACAGTCATAGCGAACGCATTGCAATCGCTTACTATTTTGAACTTCCGGTCTTTAACGTAAATATGCCATTTCTTCAGTGCCTTAACCACTGCTTAAACTTCGATCTCAAATGCACTGTACTTCTCCTCAGCCATTGTTGTTTTACGGCTCATAAATTCTACTGGGTGAAACAAACGGTCCTCCGAATCTCTTTGCAATAGCACTGCTCCAAAGCCGTGCTTGGATGCATCGGCGTGGATTTCAGTTTCCGCTGAAGGGTCAAAGAGTTTTAATGATGGCGCACTTACTAGAGCTTGCTTTAGCTCTTGTACCGCTAACAGCTGTTCTGCGCCCATTTTGAAACTTTCTTCCTTTCTAAGCAAGTCCGACAGTGGCTTGGCGATTATCGAATAGTCCCTCACAAATCGTCTGAAGAACGATGTTAACCCTAAGAACCGTTGTATTTCCTTTTTACTTGACGGTATAGGAAAGTTCCTGACAGCTTTCGTTTTTTCTACTGACGGTAAAATTTGGCCGTCTTCCACGATGTACCCCAGTTAATCTGTCTCCTGATAAACTGGCATTTTTCCCACTTTATTTGCAACCCGTACTCGCTACTCTCTTAAGCACTTTTTGCAACCTTTCCAATGATTCGCTCGTATCCTTGGCGGGAACGACGATGTCGTCCATGTATGTTATGACCGTACCATCCTGAAGCATGTCTTGAAAGACTGCCCTAATGAATCTGCAAAACACTGCCGGTGAGTTGGTGATACCGAATGGAACGAAACAGAATTCGAACTGCCCGCTCTGGGTGACAAACGACGTAAACTTTCGAGAGTTTGGCTCTATTGGCACGTGATAGAACCCGTTTTTTAGGTCGAGTGTTGTAAAAACTCTTGAACCCTGCAACTTATCTAATACTTCGTCGATTAGGGTCATGGGAAATTTATCCCTAACGATTTTCTCGTTTACTTTGCGAAAGTCGCAACAAAATCTTTTCGTCCCATCTTTCTTCTTTGTCAGTACCACCGGTGATGCATACTCCGAAGTACTGCATTGTATTATGCCCTCACTAAGCATGTCTTGTACCTGTTCATCTATGTAACGCTGGTCCTCGTACGACACCCTACGTGGACGCTGATACACGGGCCTATCATCAAGCAGAACAAGCTTCATTTCCACTGGTACACAAGCTGGCTTTACGGGTGCGTAAGAAGTAACCAAACGGTCCACTTCTTCAGCAATATTTTCGTCTAAATGTGATACGTCGATGCCCTCCAACGCTCTCTCTGGCTCTTCAGTTTCGGCTAAACACAATTCTTCAAACTCTCTTAGAAGACAATTTCCTTCTTCTACGCTCTCCCCACGTTCGTCGAAATCTTCGCCCTGGGTTAACCCTGTTAGCCCTATTTCACTGCGATTTGATACCCTAGTCTTGGAATGCTCCTCAGCGTCTCTACTTCTCTTAACGGCTTTCGCCTTCTCCGTGGCCTCGCACTCTGGCATCGATCCAGCGCTATCGTTCGCACGTTCTGGCACAACCCCTCCAGAACCTCTGCCCTGGGACTCTGGCTCAACCACTCCAGCTTATCAGCGCCACTACTATTTTCGACGGCCTGCATTCTCGGTTTTCTGAACTCGACTACCCTCTGCCTAAAGACCAACTCTACGTCTTTGAGCACATCGCTTCCTATTATGGCTGCGTACGGTAAGTCGCGTTCTTTTACAACGTGAAAAGTAATCTTCAAGACCATTTCGTCGATCTCGATTTCGGCATCGAAACTACCCAATGTCGTGAGCTGCCCCTTGTCTATTCCATACAGTTGCCGTCTGTCTTTACTAAGGTCGAAATCGCCCAGTATCTACCAGCGCGCTAAAGGTGAAATTGTTCATTGACACCTCAATAAATATTAAATTACTTTTAGTTTTGTTCTCGCCATGTTGGCCCAACGTGTTAACTCGCTCGTTTTTAACACCTTTATCCCCTTTACCTGTTCTACAATCTTTAGCAAAATGGCCTCTTTGCTTACATTTAAAGCATGTTACACTGCGTTCGCCTGAACTCGAGCATTCCCTGGCCAGATGACCCTCTCTATCGCATTTGAAGCACCTTTTCTTTTGCTGCACCTTCTCGCTACCACCCTTCTCAGACCATACCTGAGGCATACCCGCTCTGTTTGACGACGTCGGGGCACACCGAATTTTTTCGTATACGCGTATCTGTTCTTTGAGCTCATTAAGGCTTTTTGCCTGGTACAACATAGATTTGTTTGAACGCGTGTCTGGTACCCCTTCTACAAAATATTCTACGACACTCTTTTCGTCGAGATCGATAGGTTTCCCTATTTCTATGAGTGCATACAAATATTCATGTAAGGTTTCTTTAGCCTGCTTTCGTCTGGTTCTTAAAGCGCGGTGGACCTCTGAGGCGCACAACTTTTCGCCGAACTCTTCTGCCAGCGCCTCTTTTAACCCTTTCCAGTCTTTACACCCTACTAGCCCGCGAGCGAACGACTTTGCAGCACCTTTGAGTAACTGCTTAGCATACACGTACCTCTGTAAGCCATTCCAACCTACTGTGTCAGCCACGTCCTCGAACTACTCCACCCAGTGGTTCACCCCACGGGCGCAGTCATCCGAAAATGGTGAGACACTATCGTAAACATCGCCCTTTGCCCATTTAAATTGTGGACGGTAACGTCGTCGTAAATTGAATTTGTCGATTCATTTTCACTTAACGCTTCCTCCCCTCCTTCTCCTGCAAACACTATATGCTGCAGCAAGCGCAACTGCAAATCCTTTTTTCTACCCACTACACTCAAGTTCAATTCTCTTAGTTTGTCTTTTAACATTTCCACTGTCATTGCCCTTATTGTGTCGGTATCCATCTTACACATTTTAATTTGAGCCAACTTATATTTTAAAAATATTATCCACAACAGAAATAGGAGTGCCAATTCTCTACACAAACTTGTTTAAATGTTGATATTTAGAATATGTGTATATGTGAAAATATTGGCTACGTTTACATATCATCAGGAACGTTCTAAAGAATAAGTAAACAAAAAAGATTATTCCAAACGTTCAGAATGAATAAAGAAATTCAGCCATTAACTCTTATTAGAAAACTGAAAGTAGAAATACACTGTCTTTACGCAAACTTAGTATGTCAAACTTGATATTTGAAATGTGTTTACGCTAATATTAATTCTTATTAGAAACTGAAAATCGAAATACTATTTAAAATGTGTGTATGCTTATATTGATTCTTATTAGAAACTGAAAATGAAAATACACTCTCTCTACGGAAACTGGAATGTTGAATTTAATGTGTAGGTACTACTCAGACTACAATAATTGCAATTACATACGCAAGTAAGAAAGAGAAAATAGGAATATAAAACTATACAAAATCACGTACAATAGTTCTTGGTCCCTCGGCGATATCGCTGCTTCTCTTTTTCTCTGCTGGAACGTCGATCCTTGCTGCCGATTCTGATACTTTCGCTGCTATCACTAGTGTTTTGGTTTCTACGGTGGTTCAACACGCTGCTCTCGTTTCGCTTGGTACTGCACTGTTCGGTATAAATATGTACATACACATCGGAGTGCGCAAATACGTACAAAAGCTGCTATACTCGTTGCTACTGCGCAATGACGAAACGTAAATACTAACGGGTGATTTTTTTGAGGTTAGGATTTTCATGCATTA
>NW_023458563.1:40706440-40710900 GCF_013731165.1 Rhagoletis pomonella
GATTCGAATAATTCGGTTAATCGATTAACCGAATTGCCCGAGCTCTAAAGCATACGTTTGTTTGTGTGAATTACGAAAATTACATTTTCACCGTTTTCTGCAGCTAACTTCATTTCATAACGCCCTGTCAAAATCGGATTTTCTAACCGCTAAGCGTTTACGTCGCGTTATTTCCGTATGCTTCATACAAATTCTATGGGCATGAGCATTTTTTTATAGCCAGATGTCTGTTACAGGCGAAAATATTTTTTGAAGGTTGCCACCTGTTTAAAAATTTTAATTTAATTTAATTATTAAATACTAGCAAATACCCGGCGTGCTTCGCTGCGCCTTAAAAGTATTTTTGTTTTGTTACTCCCTCTCACAACATTTGAAAATATTAGTTAATACATATTTGTATAGGACACATTTTTTCAAGTTGGACAAATATACGGTATTTGAATATTGAATTAGTACACGTTTGAGGAAAGGGTGCGATAGTAGACTCCATTTATAATATTATAAATTAAATTTCCAAGAGAAAGTCGGTACTTTACATATTTTCTGATTACCTTCGAAAAGATATTAACTAACACCCACACCCACAAAAAAAAACAATGCTTCATAGATCGAAATGTGTTTTTAAAATCTTACTTCATAAAGCTCTTTAAATATATTTTATAAATGAGGCCATAAGAGTTTTGGGAGAGAGATACAACACAAAAATGCATTTAAGGCGCAGCAAAGCACGCCGGGTAATTGCTAGTATATATATATAATTTCTACAGACTAGATTCGAAGATAGCGTTTAAATTTTCTAGGCTTAGGATACGTTTAATATTTTAGTGTTTTCTAAGATTTTTTTTTATATTTTGAATCAACACTTTATTTCTTTTCTTCAATAACATAGCTATTTGCCTCTACCTTTATTATAACCCGCTAATGCTTACAGCGCGAAGAATAATATAGTTACTCAGTGACTTTTACATCGCGTTAAAACGTCTGTACTGAACATTCATCCACTTCACACTTCCACTCGAACAATTGGCCGGGTAAATGTTGGAAACCCTCGACTTTGGTGAAGCAATTGGATCGTTATACTTTCGCTGGCAATTAGGTTGCCAGAAAGCACAGGAGGATTCATATTAGGCATAAACGTAGAGGAAAAAATTTCGGAGTAAAATTTAACTTGATATCGGGTTTCGATACGAGTACTTTTTTTCGATACCTACTCAGTACTTGATTCAAAAATATCGATGCCAAAATTACTTGGTATCGAATGAAAAGTATCGAGTATATACATGCATCGTATCGTTTCATCCCCATCCCAGTGTGCACCGTAGTAATTTGAAAATTTCAAAATCGTAGCGCTTTCTTCAGAAGCAATATTTTGATATGAAACAAAATGGCTTTGAAAGCTAGAGCTGTAAAAGTACCGAAAATTTGGATACCCGTATTTATTCGTTACTAATCCAATCAACATCCGTATCTTTCGTATCGTTACTTTACTCGTTACTTTTGATACAAGCGGAAATGTTCGTTCGTACATATGCATACATGTACGTATATACATACAACATATTTTTGGATCGATTCAAACAATTATATACAATCAAGCACTTGTACCTCACACGAATCATGCATGCATGTACGTACATATACACGCAACACACTTTAGTATCGATACGAAAAACAGTTTCGTTACCGCACAATATGTTTGATGTATTGGTTCACGTTGATGGTGCATATACGGAAGATGCGAGTAACGAGATTATTATGTGAGTAACGAAACAAATCTTGCAGCGTCAGAAATGTTCGTTCGTACATATGCATACATGTACATATATACATATGTACACACGCAACATATTTTTGTACCGATTAGAACAATTTGATACAATCAAGCACTCGTACCCAGTGATGGAAAAGTGCCATTTTTGACCCTTTCATTCTCAGAGGCACTTTTGACACAATTCATTTTGTTTAAGCACAATCATAGTGTTTAGACGCGACTGCTAACACCAGGCGCCTAAATGCATGCTATGTACTGCTGCATGTGCAAAAATTTCCTTCATTAAATTAGTGAAATTTATGTACATGCACTTCTCAACTGCCATGTAATAAAACTTTCTTAAGTTTTAATTTGATGGCAGTTCAAAGTATGCTCTGCCTGGTCGGATGCATCCTCCGGACACTGCTTCCGGAACATTCTGCGGACTCTGCATGGCTTACAACCATGCGGAGGTGGTAATAGTTGATTACCATTGGCCACAGTGCCTACCCACTACTTTTTGGTCCAATAAATATTTTTTTTTATATACATACATGCAAACATACTGGTCTCCCCTCTCACTGAGTTATTCACATAGAATATAGAAGTTTAGCATAAAATTCCAATATATAACCAAAAATTACATACCACATTATAAATTACAAAATTACAAAAAGTGAAAATTAAAAGCACTTGCAAATTAAAATAAGGGCTGTGAGAATTATTTGCAAACCGCTGAATTCTGTTGTGAATATGGAGTACGAAAAGTAAGTTTTCGTCACAACAAGCTTTTAATTCAGAATTTTTGGAAAGATTCTAAGTTCGCAGTTTTATAGTTCATTAAATGAAAGTGCAAGTTTCTCCAATATCCTGATGTTGTCTCCTCTTATAGATTTACGTTCTTTGCAGTCAGGTGTTGTATTCATTACTCAGTAACGAATACATACGGTTTGCTACAGTTCTATTCAACGCACTAATAAAACGGTTATAATTACGATACATAGCTTTTATCCGCGCTTTTGAGGCTAAACTGCAAGTTTTTGGTAAAGATGTTGTTTCCATAAATTACAAATCTTCTCCGAACTTAACAAATTTAAAATCCGTTTTGGATTTGTATAAAAAAAACCAGACGCAGCAAAATACACTGAAGAGTTTTCTTTGGTAATAAATTCTGTCATCGAAGAATATTCATAGAGGTTTTCTGAATTCAAGTATTTAGTAATCGTTGTTTAAATTTTATTGTTAGGAAATCGAAGATTTAAAATTGCAGCTGATTGAGTTCCAGTAGAATTCAATATGGACTAAAGCCTTTGTCGAAACAAGGAAAGAGTTGGAATCAATTAAATTAGAAAACCATCAGCCAATTTGAGCAAAAATGCGTACACTGAAATTTTGGAAACTTGAAATTTAATTCCAGACACATTAGCTGTCTGCAAAATCTGGTATTTGCTTGACAATATTTTCATCTACCTATGCATGTGAGTCCTTACCACTTACTACGTAAGGTACACAGCGGGGATGCCAACCCTCTTAAGGTCAATTCAACCAAATTCCTGAAAAAATCCGCGATTTTCAATGGGATTCCCCCAAAATGAATTTTACTGTTTAATTCTCATTATACCCGAGCGCACATGTGCACAAGGGTATTATAATTTTGTTCGCATAACGGTTGTTTGGAACAGCCAAAACGAATCGAGATAGATGTGGGAATGGGATATCGGGGTATATGGCAACACTAGGTAGGTGAACGAAGGAACGATAGAACGAAGGAACGAATAGACAGAGGACGAACTAACGAACGAACAGAAGACATGGTATCCATCCAGAGAGTCTCTCATTTTATGTCAAAGCGCGCACAACACAGTCGCCAAACTGTCGCATAGTTGTAGGTCGAAATTATTGTACAATTGAACATTCGAATAAACGTCACTTTATTTAAATAACCAAGCGAACCGTCTTTCCCTACAAATGGGGGCTCGTCCGTGATGTGTGCGCGCGTTGGAAATTAATAAAAAAAATAAAAATAAAAAATAAAAAAACGTTGTAAAAGGGCATAAGTGTATGTAATTGCGTTTGCGTGCAAAGAAACCCAAACGGAAAATAATTAGTGCTGAACTGCGCAGACAGTAAAATTAATGTGCGCATGAATAAACACATGCGAAAGTGCGGACAAAACCAATTGTATTTGCGTACAAGTAAGTAAGTCGCAAAGTGTGCATAAAAATCTGCATAAACTGTACATACGCGAAGTCCCAAAAGTGACGCGTTAAATATTGGGTGCTTCAGCGGTCACAGCGGTCGTACGGTAAAACGACGAAATTGAAATTCAACTCATCGCCGTTATAACGGGCAAAGACAAAGTGCTGGCAAAATAAAAACTAGCCAAAGACAAAAGGTTTGTATAGTAACTTCTCCAGTAAAACATTGCAGCGAGAGCGTAAAAGCAAAATAGAGCGTAAAATTGAGAAGAAGAGAAAACTAGCAGAAAAAGTTAATGAACACAAAACTAGCAAAAACTTGCAAGTGAACAGTCGTTGCACTGTTTTGACATTCTGCTGTAAACATTTTACTATTTATAAATCAGTCTTAAACTCTGCTTTACACACAAGCACTTACACAGTCACAATATTTTGATTTAAACTCCTTTTACTTTTGTTTGTGCTAAACCAATTCAACAAATGGCGGCTTTTGACATTTATTCTTCTTCTTC
>NW_023458563.1:40711000-40715524 GCF_013731165.1 Rhagoletis pomonella
TACCACCAGCGGGTTCCGAGTTGAATACTTTCAGAGCTGGAGCGTCGTAGTAGTATATATGGACTAGAGCTGGAAGACTATCGATGGCACTATCGATATTATCGATGGTTTTTGACTATCTACAACATCGATGGTTTTGTAAGCACTATCCATAGTTTTCCCTCATACATACATTAGTCAGTAACATACATATTTCAGAGCGCAGATGCTGCATGAAGCCAAAAATCGTTTAGACACTTTTTTCCTTAACAAAAATATTTTAGCAAATCTGATCTCATTTTCAATAAAAACTGTTATGTTTAATTTTGAACTTTTTTAATTAAAACTACCGATAGTACTATTGATAGTGTCTACATTTTCGTAGTATCGATACTATCGAGGGTTGTGACTATCGACTATCGAAACTATCGATGGCTTGTAAATTCGTAAAAAATACAAAAGTAATGCTATGAAAATTTAAAAAAAAATACGTATTCATTTATTTTTCAAGCAGAAAAACATATTTTATTCTGAAGTTAATTCTCGATATACCATCAGACTGCCTGCATGATTTGAAATGGATCCAGTCAGTTGTCATTTTCCACTACCCAATTGAACCAGCACAGGCTGCCGCAGAATTTAAAACTTAACTGTCAATTTAATCGCCATCGACGAGTATACTGTATTCTCAACAGGATTAATCTGCAGTGCATAAAGCTAGCGACACATTTTAATGGTTGCAGTAACATGAGCACCTTTGCGTCGACGAAAAGCTTGTACAATGGGCCAGAAAATGCGTGGGAAGTTGTGATTCTCAAAAATACTCTTAAAGCTAACCAGAGCAAGGAAATTTTTGCAATAAAAACAATGATAATTGAAGATTGGAAAGTCCTGTGCGTTCAAACCTAGTGCAGAGAACAAGAGTAAGAATTTTTTAACTAACTAAATTTAAATGAGGTTCTATTCACTGCTCGGTGCATTTAAGTTGTTATTTTTTTATGTTTAAAAAATAGATGTGGTCCTTTGAGTTAATGAATGTCAAAGGACGTTAACCCAACATTACCGATTTTTTCCTAAATGTCTATAATGCGACGAAAACTCGAAAAAATATTTTTATTAATTATTTTTAGTTTCCTCAACATTGGGGCTAAAATAAATGACAAGTCTTTTTTCTTCATTTGGCTCTATGATAAATCATCAAGTTTATATTTATTCTATTTAAAGATTTAACTAGGCGAAATTACTTGAATGAATGGGCCGTAAATTACGCTAATGAGACCATGCTTTAAAGCACCACCCGAAGACGCATTTTGAAGGATATGAATAGTACTAAATACAGCAAAAAAATTTGCCATTAAAGCCATTTTTCGTGTACTTAAGCCCGAGCCCGAGTTCTACGCAGAAAATTACTTCGTAAACGACCTACAACTGCATAGCGTCAGAAACTTTCAAATCTGCCATTTAAAAACGTAAATTAAATCTTATCTCTATACGTAACAGTCTTTTTCTTCGGATATTTTCAGGACGTTAAGATTTTCTCTGGATATTTATGTTAGCAGTAGAGTAGTAGCATAAGATATGGCATCGGTCACCTTAGGGTGATCATCCCCGATGCTGAAAGAGAATCCGAAAAGCCTAAAGGTGGTGCAGATTAATCTGCATCACTGCAGGGCAGCATCTGAGTCTGCAGATCACGCAACGCCTTATCCTGGGAACTTCAGCGAGGCTCAGGTTGCCTACCGTAAAGGTTGGTCGGTTTAAACAGCCCTGCACGAGGTTGTTGAAAGTATAGAGCAAGCACTGAATCACAAGGAATATGCGCTGGCAGCCTTCCTAGACGTGGAGGGCGTCTTTAACAATGTTAATTTGGCATCCATACACTGCTCCATGGCGGCTGTAGGACTGGACCCATTGATCACACTCTGGATCGACAATATGTTGAGCACCAGAAACATCAATGGCTCCTTTTAAACGTCAGAAGTAAGGAGAACAGCCACACGGGGCACACCTCAAGGGGGGGTGCTATCCACCCCTCCTGTGGAACCTCGTGCTAAACGAATTCCTGCTTCGTACATCGAAAGCCGCTAAGGTCGTTGCTTATGCGGATGACTTAGTCATTCTGGTCGTGGGAAAATTCCTCTCCACGGTCAGCGCGATTCTACAATCTGCAATTAACGATCTGTCAGGGTGGGCAGAAAGCGATATAAAGTAGACAATTTCCGACCTCTATCCCTCAATGGAGCAAATCTCGAATTGTCAAAAGAAGCAAAGTTTTTGGGGGTTATTCTCGACTCTAAGCTTTCCTGGAAAAGGAACACCGAAGAGCAGTGAAAGAAGGCGCTCTACTCCTGCAAAGCTACTATTGGAAAAGACTGGGGTCTGCGACCGCAGATAATACATTGGATTTATACGGCGGTAGTTAGACCTATCCTCGCCTATGGCGCGCTGGTATGGTGGCAGGCGGTTGACACCAAATCCCAACTACTCAACTTGCAAAAGGTGCAACGACAAGCATGCTTATGCATAACGGGGGCGATTTATTCAACGTCCCAGGCATCTCTAGAGACCCTGCTGGATATTCCACCTATAGACCTATATGTAAAAAGTATCGCAGCTAAAAGCACTATACGACTCAGAGCGTCTAACAGGCTGCGAACTTGCAAAGGTCACGCCACAATCCTCGGGAGAGTGGGGGTGGAATACAGCCATTGTGACCATCAGGTCTCGGAAATTGACTTCAATCGAAACTTCGATATCCATTTTCCTGACAGAAGTGACTGGGAATTTAATATTGCTCTCAGCGATGACGAAATACCCATCTTCACGTACGGCTCCAAAATAGATATCGGAACAGCATCTGGGGTCTTCTCTCAGGAGTTATCTCTGAGGGAGTCGTATAGACTCCCAGACCACTGCACGGCAAGGTTGGTGGACATGATTGACATAGCTCCATCTAAACTTGCCTTCGTTGTTGACAGTCAGGCGGCTATCAAAGCCTTAGGGTCGGCAACGACTAACTCGTTATGCGTTAAAGAATGCCGAAGATCTCTACAAGCTCTACAGCAACACATAATCAATCTTTACTGGGTACCGGGACATTGTGGTGTCCCGGGAAATGAATAAGCGGACGAATGTGCTAGGAAGGGATCTGAGATGGGGCTCGGGGAAGCGACCCAAATCGTGAAACCCCCCCCCCCCCCCCCTGCGATTTCTGTCTTCAGAAGTCGAGAGACTGACCAGGGCAGCTACCAACAGTAGGTGGGTAAACCTTCACACCTGCAGGGTATCGCGATCACTCTGGCCACGGCTCGATGAACGAAGAGCAAGGAGTCTGTTAAGGCTTTCAAAGTCAAACGTCAGGCTTCTCACAGGAATACTAACGGGACACTGGACCATTGGCCACATGGCCGCCAGGTTCGGATCCCCGCATAATGATTTCTGTAGAAGCTGCAGGGATGAGGAGGAGTTAGAATCCGTCCAGCACTTCCTTTGCGAGTGTCCAGCACTTCGAGGAAAACGCCGCAAGTTTCTTGGGGACCCCTTCTTCGAGAATCTGGATATCTTGGGGAAAGCTCCTCTGGAAGGACTGCTACGATTCGCCAGAAAATGAAAATGGTTCGAAGACATGTAGGGATAGGCTTGGGGTAACCCCCATGGGCATCACAATGGGCCTCTGCGGCCTCCGAGTGAACTCTTTTTTAGAGCTGCCCGTTTAACCTAACCTAACCTTAACCTATGTTAGCAGTAATTTAAGCTCTTGAGCCGTGCTGCTTGCTGTGCGAAATACAAATATCACATGGGGTATGTACATTAGCGTGGTCCACAAATGCATGTGAAAAAGTAAAGTCGGAATTTTTATGCTCTCACCCCCTAGGACTGTTCTATTTGAAATTGTTATTATTTTGAAATCAAAAAATATTTAGAGGTCACTCAAAGCGCCTAAAGTCTTACGTGTATTTTATATGTGGAAAAAAACCACTTTTCGTAGAAATTTTATAGAATTCTTAAAAATCAATATTTTTCTATCTGAAACCTCTGTTTATCTGCAGGAGATTCCCAGTAATAATACCCAATTGTTTAGTTTACCATTTTTTCATCGCAACTATAATTTATATGTCCGCCAAAATCACCGAAAAACACAACAGAGGGAACAATAAAAAATCGTTAGTATTTAAAAATGTTTAAATAAACAATTGGGTATTATTATTGAAACTCTCCTGAACAGAACCAGGGTTTTTCGATCGAAAAATAAAAGTACACGGAAAACTTTCAGCTTTTCAAGCGACCTCTAAATATTTTTTTATTTCAAAATAAAAAAAGGGGTATACTTTTTGCGATATAGGACAATCCTAGGGGTGAGAGCATTACAATTCCGACTTTACTGTTTGTGGACCACCCTAATGTATGTGGTGCCTTCAGGCACAACAACAACCTACATTTATTTTTAGTTATAATTATTCTTCTTTGGCCACTGTAAGAACTAGTTTTAGTTTCACTCATTATTGTACTCCATTATAATTTAATAAACGACGATGAGAGCACTTT
>NW_023458563.1:40715624-40725395 GCF_013731165.1 Rhagoletis pomonella
TGTAGACGTTGTCAGCATTAGCGAAATAATTTAAGTCTGCAGGCAAAGCACCAACACACTTCAAATGATAAAATTCATTACATTTATCACATTGCACCTTGTTTTTGGTGCGATCAACTTTATGGCCGTAAACACACGGCATAATAAAAAAGTAGGTTTTCTATAAGGAAATATGATGAAACTAACAGAGTCACTGTTTCTAGCACAAAGTTTAATTATATTGCACTATCATTTTAACGAGAAAATCCAACAGTACAGGGCTCAGCAAAAACACGTCCGCACACGTCCGCGACTGATATTAGAATAAGATTAATAAGAAAGGTTTTTCCTGTACCCCCAGGGGCATCAAGGGAGAATATTTTGCCTACACGATTAAAAACAGAACTCGAAATGGAATTATATATACTTTTTTGTTCTGAATTAAGCTTATGTTAATTTTGTCTAACAATTTCAAGTAGTTGGTGTTGATCATAAGATTTTTCTCTCTCATATAGCGTATTATGGATAGTATTGGCGTCAGTTGTCAATGCAAGGGAAAAATCGGCAACTGTTTTACTGCAAAGAGAAATTACAATTTTGTTAAGGTCGCACAAAGATTCATCAAAAATTAATTGATTGTAACCCAAATTTTGGTTACCAGCTTCTCTTCTTTTTCTTTGCAATATGTCTTCTGACATGCATTCTTTAAATTTACTACAAAGCTCAACAGCGTCGGAAACTTGACAAAATGATAAAATGAAAGCAAATAAATATCGCATCGAAATGGACGAAGTACTAACTACTGCTTCCAGTAGTGTTTGTTCCCAATGTGAATCATCTTCCAACATACCCAAAGCTTTACAGGCCGCTTGGTAGGAACTCAAGGTGGCACCTTGAATAGTTCTCAAAAAGTGGAAGGAAGTTGGGCCTTTGACTTTATGTAAAAGCATCCTTAAGTAAAAACATTCACTATGGCTGGGATGTACAACATAAACTCTACCCAAAGCGTCTGATTTTTTCAAGTTTTCGTAACCCTCAACAGGGGAACCTATTTTCCTACGTTGGAACTTTGTTTCAGATCCATTCCACGTATAATAAGGAGGGACTTTGTCGTAGGTAATAGTTTTGGCAAATTCGTCATCTGCACATAGCTTAAAGAAAAGCCGTTAAAGTCGTATCTGTTGGATTGTTAACAATATCATTCACATTGTTTTCATTGAAATAAACCCTTTGGCCGTTTTCTAAATGAACTGCTAGAAGAGTAATAGTACGATGACGACCATGGATATGAAAAGAGAAAATTCTCCACAGAACTTCCGACGTGCGTATGTATCTTCCAGATTGAAATTCTTGAATTTCATCTTTCGAATTTATCGTAAAAGTTGCTTGGTCGCTGCCCTTGTTTATGTATTTAGACACATATTTAATGGATTTAATAGAGCTACAGAGCTCAACATTGATATGGGCATTAAAAGCTTTTAATAATACAGGGTTATATGGTATCACCCAGCTATTATCAACAGTGTAGTTACGCAGCGATGCGTTTTGACCTCCTTCTGCTGGGGATAAACGGCGATATTTTGGATATCCGTCATCTCCACAGGACGTGTTATCTTGGAAAGCTTTTGGATACTTTTTTGCACAACGGGGCTCGTTCATACACGGAGAGTTAGGGCTTAAAGATCCACATGGTCCATGTATCATGTGTTTCACTACCAAATCGTGCAAAATTGAATCACATTGTCTATTCGGTAACTCAGCCGAAACTACACTGTCGATTTGATTTGCTGTTATCTTACTTTTTAACCAAAGAAGCTAATGAACATGTAGAAGTCCTGGCTTTTGCCATTCCACAGTGTACATATGGCATTGAAGTGGGCCAAATAGAGAGCGTTGTTAATTAATTTTAACAGTTTTTGAATTTTTAAGTTAAAAACCCTATTCATAATATCATCAGGGTGTCCAGATTGTTTAAAAAAGGCGCAATTTTCGTTTTTGTTGAATTCGTTACGGAAAAAACGCGCTCAACAAAGCATGTGGGTGCGGCAAGGATAATATTTTATTAATATTTTTAATATATTAATATTTTACTCATATTTCCAAACATTTTATTGCCTGTTGCGGTTTTCACTCTTAAGCAATTATCCAAAATTCTTCAGAGTCGGATGGAATGGTTCTGAAAAAGTTATTCCATGGGAAATTTAAAAGATTTAACTATTCAGTTTCCGCTACTTTTCTTTCCTTCAAAGTCAAATAGTGAATTGGTAGGTCCCTGAAACTCGCCCTCTTGTGATTCACACACTTTTTTGGTGACAAAATCAAAGCTATTTTAAAAGTATTTAATTGACTAGATAATCGTTTCAAAAGTTCTTCGATTAGGGTGATTAAACATGTTTGACAGTCTTTTAAAATGCTTCTTAAGTCAAGTTTATCACGCAGTTCATTAGCCTCTTCTGTAAAATTATCGTGGAATACTAAGTTTTGATTATTTTCATAATTGGAAACAATTTATTTGAAGGGAAAAATCGCCAAAAATCGCCAATGGCGATTTCCTAAATTTTTACGCGCAAATATCCAAAAAAATCGCCAAATTGGCGCGAAATCGCCAAATCTGGACACTCTGAATATCATAGCGTTGTTGGGAAGCAGTGGGTGGATCTAAATTGGTTTTTATTTCTTCCCAGTTGGGGTTGCATATGATTGTTATGAACAAATCAGGTTTTCCATAATTCCTGACATATGTCATAGCATCTTGGGTTTTTTCATGAAGATATCTAGGGCCACCTGTGAACGTTGCAGAGAGAATAACCAATTGACCAATTTGATTTGGTTCTTCATTCGATCTTAAGGCATCCTTCAAATGTACATATATAATTCTCTGCACGTAACTGCTTTTGATTATTTCGTAAATATGCCAGACCTTTGTCTCAATTTTGGCATATTGATCAACTACGTATTGATTCATTAACATTCCTTACTTATCAATCGGGTTGAAAAAAATTTCCCTTACCATTAAACGGTAGGAATAAAAGCTCATGCAGGAAACAGTTTTTGAAAGAGGCTCTTTTTAAGTAGGATCAACTTGTGGAATATCTATACAGTAACCGTTTTCAGAAATACGAATTAAATTATTGCTACGAGTTTTTAAAATTATGTCTCTTTTATTAAATTCTTGACCAGTTATCATGACCGCAACGTCACTGGTACATGGTGCATTGTATCGACCCGGATGACTTCCACGAATAATTACTTGGAAATTTGGGGTATTTGGTGGAACACTTTCTAATGCAGTTTTAAATGACGAAATATACATATGCGTTATGCTCATGCAACATGTCTTGCAAAACTCTTATAACTCCTTTGTCAACTGCCTGGGCTGCTCTACTACATCTTACGGATGGTTGCGTTTCAGGATCAGAAATAAAATAAATCTGAAGGAATTGATGCTCATGGTCAGATTCCGGAAACAAACTACCTGCTAAGTGGTAAACTTGGCCTTGTATCTTAAACGTGGGCATGTACCTATCCACGCTAGAAAATTTGAATACTCCGAAATGAAGTAAATTGGAATGCATTGTTGTAACTCCTAATATTTTGCAAAAAATTAGTAGATTTTGGATGGTTACCTGTTAATAAGGACTTTAGTGGTTCGGGTTGAGCAGGGTTTTCTTCTAAATGGACTTTTCCTCCAATGCAGCACATGCCGCCTGATTCACCTGTCAATTTTTTGGTAAAACAAAAGATACAAACAAATGACATATTTCCAATTGAAATAAATTGGTCATCTGTATAATCAATCGCAGCATGGTAACGCATGCCCGAAAAGTTTTTTTCACGCCACAAATGTTGGCTGGCTTCAGACCGCCGGGTATGGTTTCTTACTCCATTTTGCATAAGGCGTGCTTCTCGCTGACTTGCAGAAGATTTTAATTATATTTCAGAATTTATATCGCTATTTGCAGGTCTATTCTGCACGTTACCGAAGATTTTGTAACCGGAAAAATTCAGCTATGAAGAATTTTGCAAATTCTGGCGTTGCATATTTAAGGGGGCAATACTTTATTACTAGCTTATGAGATGGTAACAAAATTTACCGGTTACAAGAGCAGAGAACTTATAATTACTGAGAAGGTGCAAACAACAAATGGAAACTATTGAGTGTCGGAACTTAACAGATTTAGAAGGTTTAACCACGGAATCCACTTTTAGCAGATTTTTTGGTTTTGAATTCTGTTAAATACACTGTTAGCGGCACAAAATAATGTCTAGCAACATGTATATTGATATACTCCGTGTTGCTGGGTAGTAAATCGGAATTTTGAGATATTTTTACTTAATATTGCCAATTTTTAATTATTTTTTTAATTTTTCCTTTTTTATATGCAAAAATGCGACACGCGAAAATAATCTCGGGCCTCTAGCGCATCCGCCACACAACACATTGAAATTCTATCACCTAATCAGTGTTTTGTGATGTCGTTCAATTTCATGCGTAAGCTTGCGACGCTCAAATTTCGTGGAATTGTGTGTGCAGAAAACCACCATCGTTTTGCCAAATTTTATTAGTTGATGAATATTTTGATGTTTAATCAAGAAATTAAATACCTATTATCTATCAACATTGAAGAAATATTAAATTAAATGTTTATAATTACATGTTTAAATTAATATTTACTTTTGAATAATACATAGATATAAATGTACATATGAACAGGTAAACAAACTATGTACATACATAAATACATATATGTATGTACATATCCATACGCGTACATAATTGATTAGTGTTCATGCAAACAAAAATGCAATCGCTTCTAATCACTCTATGAACATCAAAAACCAAATATGTACTTATGTATGTACATACATACAAATACCACGATTGAGAGAATACAAAGGTTGCGCCGATCTCGGACCGCTATTCCTCTCTTAACTAATTTGACAGAATCGTTGTTTGCATGACGTCACACTTGTGCAACTTGTTTACGTTTTCCTTGCAACATTTTTTCTTCTTCTTCCATTCTTGCTCACGTTTTGGCATTTCTCTCTCGCAATTGCACCAGTGTGACGTCACACAAAAGTTATTCTCTAAAATCCTCTCTGATCGGCGCAATCTTGTATTCTATCATTCTTGTACAAATACTACAAATGAAAAACATACAGACGCTGCGCTTACTATTCCCCGAACTCCCGCTTCTTACGAGCAAAACATTCATTCATAAAAGTAAAAACTTCCATTCATAAATTCGGGCTCACCTTGCACACTTGCCCCGCTACAAACATCAGGCGTCCACAAGTTGATTTGCGTCGCGGCGATGACAAAATCTAAAAATCTAAAATTTTATCAACCACCGCGCCGATTGGAAAAGTGGCAACAGCGGTCAAAATCCCCCTTCCCTTTGCACACTTCTGGGATCTAAATAAAATATTTTTTCCACTTGTAATTGAAATCATGCATCTGTGCCGACAAATGTGCAAAATCACTTCGCTTTCGTTTCCCCCGTCTTGTCTACGAATTCTTCTTCTTCTTCAAACTTCGCTGGTGATTGAAATGCAAAAAATTCATTTCAACCACCAAATTATTCTTTATTTTATTTTAGAAAGAAATACATAAAAAGTCATCGCTTTGGGTAGGATATGAACCCTGACGAAAACGGCAGCAAAACATCATATATTGCCACGCATCAACCAACTATGCCACAGCACTTGTTGAATGGCATTCATCTTAAAGGCTAGATGTAGTATCGATTTTGCAAGTACGAATATCCAAAAATTTTTTTATTTTTGTTGACATATCTACATTTCCGTACCAAAGAATATATGTGCGTAAATGCTTTTTCGCTTGTATGCATAAAGGAAAATGGCATCAATACCTAGCAAAACTTATCAAAATTTTATCCAAAATTAAAAAAGTAATTTTTAGTAAAATTTCTTAATTATATTAGTTTCCTCTTTTTATTGTAATTATCTAGTATGTATTAAATTATTTAAATTAAATTTTAGATGTTTTATTTGAATTTATAGTACTTAGTTGTAATTTATTTTATTTTATTTAAACTTATTTTAATTTATCGTATTTTATTTAATTTTATTAGAATTTGCTTGAGTTTATTTGAACTTTCTTGAATTCGTAGTACATATTTTATTTCAATTAATTTATTTAAATTTAAATTTATTTTATTTTATTTAAAAATCAAATTTACTTGAATTTATTTCCATTCGTTTAAATTTATTAGAATTTATTAAATTTATATTTTATATATATACATACGTGTATTTATATATATTTTTTTAATCTGAAAATCGCTTGGAAAAGTTAATATGTAGTTCGAAAAATATAATTACTCTTGGGACATTTCGTTTTACTTTTTCGAGATTCTACTTTTTTAGTTTCCTCTTATAATAATTATGTATATTAATTTATTTTATATAAATTTATGCTATTTATTTCTAATTTATTTTACTTAATTTCATTTGAATTTACTATAATTTATTTCAATTTGTTTGAATTTGTTTCAATTTAACGTATTTTATTTCAATTTATTTCATTTTATATCATTTGAATTTACTTGAATTTTTTTCACTTTAGAAGATTTTAGCCATTATCAATATTGATCCATAATTAGGATTTAAAAGAAATTTGACAAAACAAGAGGGATTCCTCCTCTCTTCTTCGGCAACACAGAAAGGAGAATTCTACGTAGTAAGGGTTATAATCCCTAAGCGCGGCCGAAGGCCGCCTACGCGGAAGGAATTCTACGCAAAAATACTGTGGACGCAAGTGAAAATTGTGATTTTTTGCGATTTTTCTAAGGGATACCTAGGGACAAATAGGGCGCCTAGGTGGTCGGGGGTTGCATTTTTGTCAATGGCGATTCATGCCCTCTCCGAAAGGGGGGTTGGAGGTGCCACGCCCACTCCCCGTTCGCTCAGCGCCTATTCAATGACCGCCATTATAGGAAAGTCTCCCCAACTAAATTCTACAAAAGAATTACAGACTCTTCCTGAATGTATGGCAATTTTTTTAATTTAAGCCTTATAATTAATTTAATATTTTTCTGATTTTTATACTCGAGCGCCCTGCACCTACCTGGCTACGACCATGCTTACACCTTTTCACTATCACACTTAACTTTGCTTACTAAGTAGTGTTTGCTACAATATGAATGGCAAAGTACAGGACGTTAAATAATAACTGTCGCACAGGTTTTTTGAAAAATAAAAGGGTTTTATAGATAGAAAAAGTATTTTTTTGTTAACTTTGTAAATATTTTACTTTAATTTTATTAATTAGTTTTAAAATTTGTATCCTTATTTGTATTTGCCAGCTTTGGGAGATAAGTACATGCGGAACGCACGTCTTTTTCAGGTGTATTTTTTTAAAGACTTTGTATAAAAAAAAAAGAAAAAAAAAACTGTATAGGGTTGGTCGAATGAAAACCCTCCTAGTCACTAGTTCCGGGTTTTTTCGATTTTTGAGTATGAGGACTTATGTTGGACAAAAGACAGAGTATAAAGGACCCAAATGGGGGACATTAGCCTATGCCTAGGCCCTATGGTTACAGAAGATATGTAATAAAGTAACCGAAGAAGACTTGCGTGCCGCTTGCGCTTTTCTCCCAAACCCGCTGGTAAACCCAAATGAAGATTAAAATTTAAAAACTAATTAATACAATTTAAGTAAAATCTGTGGAAAGTTAACAATAAACTACTTTTTAAGTAAAATCTGTGGAAAGTTAACAATAAACTACTTTTTTACTTGCGCTTATCTCTCAAAGTGTTTACCGCCAGTAAACCCAAATAAAAGTTAAATTTAAAAACGAGTTAATAAAGTTTATTTAAAACCTGTGGATAATTAACAATAAACTACTTCTCGCAAAATCTATAAAGGTCCCTTTTATTAAAAAAAAAAACTGTGGAACAATTATTATTTTACACCCTCTATATGATAAAATATTAATAGCTGGAAAAAGGAGTACAAAAGAAGTACAACACTAATAAAGGAGTACACCTCCAGATATTTTTATTTGGGAGTACAAGAGAGTACATTGCAATAAAAAGGAGTACGTTTACTTCCAAAAGCAGTACGTCCGGCAACCCTACGCCCCTACTCAAAAAATTATATTTATATGTAGCGTACGTTGGAGAGGACGATTCAAGAAATATTTTGCAAACAACCGGAACAAAATCGGTTCAGTTTTAGCTGAGCTGTGAGGGAGCATTAGGGATAAATCGATACAAGTAAATCCAAGTACATACTCGATACTTTTTCAAATTAACCAAATATTTTTGTACTCGATACTTTTTACTGCGATCCAAGAAGGTGTCGAAAAAAGTACTTGTATCGGAAGCGCAAAACTTATTATGCTTCAGCATCTTCTTTGAAAAGCAAACCATTAGAGGAATGGGAAGATATGCGCACTACATTTCCGCAGCTATATAAGCAAGCCTGTCTACACATAACGGTTGTTGGGTCATCTGTCCCTGGCTTTTCTCAAAAACAGTTACAACTATATCAAAATCTCGAAACCGCCTTTCAGGAAAATACTTGGAGAAGTTAATGTTTTTGGGAAATATAACAAAAAAAATAGTTCTTTCCTTAAACTTATTTTATATGAGCAAAATGTATCTATTAAACTTGTAATAATGTATTCTAATGGTTTTGAAATCAAATCCTACACAAAAATAATTGTTGTCTTAAATTTTTGCGTGAAAATATATTAAAAAAATTATCTTGTAAAAATGCATTTTTTTGTGAAAAAAAAACACAAAATGTGTGAAAAATATGCAAAATAGTAGTTCTATGTACAGGTACTCGATACCTTTCCGATAGTGAGTATGTATCGATACCTTGTTTGATACAAGTACAAGTCAAGAATGATAGAATACAAGATTGCGCCTATCAGAGACAATTTTTGAGAATAAATTTTGTGTGACGTCACACTGGTGCAATTGCGAGAGAGAAATGCCAAAATGTGAGCAAGAATGGAAGAAGAAGAAAAAATGTTGCAAGGAAAACGTAAACAAGTTGCACAAGTGTGACGTCATACAAACAACGATTCTGTCAAATTCACTGAGAGAGGAATAGCGGTACCGTGATTGGCGCAACCTCTATTTCTCTCAATCGTGAGTACAAGTACTGATTTGAGTAACACCTTGATGGTATCGATTTATCCCTAGGGAGCATACACATTTTGAGGCTTTATTTTATAAGATGTAGAGAAGATAGCGATAGAGATGTGCACGCTCTCTTCTTTGTCATAAATGTTCGCACATGTATGTGTACTAGAGGTATACGCCGCCGAGCCACGCCGCCGCCGCCGCCGTTTTTTGTCATTCCTCACGCGCCGCCGCCGAGTTACGAAAATACCGGCGCGGCGGCGGCGGCGGCGGCGTTCGGCGCCTTAGGAAATTTGGACAAAATTTTCATTATGTATGTACATTGAATACATCGTTTGAAGGAACTAAATACTACTTGTATAAAAACACAATTTTACGAAATGAAAATTACATTTTTAAATTAGTTTTTTTGCATAATTCGGGTCATTAGACACCAATATGATCTTCTTTGTTTTTCCAAAAAGAGCGTAACCCAGAAAAAACATAGGTAACATATTTTTCGACGAAAGCGTTTATTACATTTAAATTAGGGTCGAATACTGGTAATCTAACGATTTTTTTCGGCAGTAGACAATTCTTTTCAATACTACAACAATACTACTTTTTATACACCTACTACACAACAAGAAAGTTATAACACAACAAAAACTTTAACGCCAATCTCTCAGAAAG
>NW_023458563.1:40725495-40728588 GCF_013731165.1 Rhagoletis pomonella
GGGGTTTCATGCGAATTGCTAGAAATTCTAAAATATACATTTCACCAGCAATTTAAATGGAAAATAATTTTTTATTGTCTGTCAATTTCCATATAAAATTCGAAAAAATTTTAATAATTTTTCCCTTAAATTGCTTTCGTAAAATTGGCTCTAAAAGTTATTTTCTTAGCGTTAACGCGCATTATCAGCGTTAACTTGGAAGGTTCCCTACATTGTATGGTTTTGTTAGATAATGGGCTATACTTTTATAAAATATAATAAATATTAAATAAACAAAAGACAAATAGGAAAAATTTGTTAAAATGTCGTGTCACTATTTATTTTCCACTACTGTATATATGAAAAATTACACGGGCGACGCACAGTGGTCCAATGTGCAAAGCTAGGGTAATTCAATTAAATTTTTTGTTTGTAATTTTTCAATAAAATTTGTATCAAATATGCAAGAATATTGTCTACTTAAGAGTAAATATAAATTTGTTTGAAAAAATTTGGCTACATACAAACATAACGGTATCCAAAAGTCATAGTAAGCAATAAGTCAAAAATGAAATTGTACGTGCAACCAAAACCGAGTATTTTTAAGGCTCAATAACTTGTTTAAAGAAACTTTGTTTTAACTTCATTTTTTTTCCGTCATTGTTTTAAGTAAGAAAATTCAGGAAATGTAAAAATTATTACCGAAGTCGACGCACATATTTATTTGGAGCTGATAAAGTTTTAATCTTTTTGTTGAGTACCAAATTATCATATTTTTTGTTTTTGTAGAAGAAATCTTTCTTATATGGCGGAATGTAGATCGCATACTATACTTATTCTCTCAATTGATGTATATACTATTAGAATCCACAAAAAAATCCTGCGGCTAGCTGCGGCACCCATACATTTATTTTAAATTTTCAAAATGACTCCTAAAATTTCAAGACAGGAAATTTTTGATTTTTGGCTGTCGACCCCTAAAAATGAAAGACTTGATGGAATAATGGATTTTGTACCAGGGAATATCAGTTTGGGATTTAGTGATAGAATCAAATTTGTTAAATTGAAATCATACGTGCGAAGTTAATTCAGAATTTGGACCTAAAGTGGACAAAAGTTTTCCGAAAAAGAGAGCGGTTTGTTACTGCAAATAAAGATTGGCTCGAATTTGAAATAGACTTGTCACAATTTGTGTGTTCTAAGTTTGATAAGCCGACATTTTCTGCTGGTAGGCCAGCTAAAAGTTTTGAAGATTGTTGCCAAAAAGTTAAAATAAAGAAATCTAATGAGCTTTCGAAAGTTATCGAACCAGATGTATTTCTTTTTGGCCACTGAATTAAAAATGAGCTACGCTACTTAATGAGCTTTTAAGTGCTTCTCCAGAAAGAGCTACTGCTATTAAGAAGTTCATATTGGCAAAGAAGTGTCCTAAAGGTATTTCGCCTGAAGAAGCTCTCGCACTAATAACACCGGCACACAAAAAAAATTAGTGTGATGTGCATTTGACCGGACATACCTATGGTTATGTATTTCGACCCGCAGAATCCGAATTTGAATTCAGTTTGGCCAATATACCTCTTAGATTTCGAGAAAACTTCAAAACCCCGTTTTGTATTGCCGATTTTCACTATTTCTACGGTTTTTTTTTTTGAAGTTTTATCGAAATCTAGGAGGTATATAGGCCAAACGGACTTTAAATTCGAATTGTGCGGATCGAAATACATAACCATAGGTAGGTCCGGTCAAATGCACATCACAGTAATTTTTATACCCGAGCGCACTTGTGCACAAGGGTATATTAATTTTGTTCACATAACGGTTGTTTGTAACAGCCAAAACGAATCGAGATAGATATAGACAAATGTATACATAAATGATCAGAATGAAAAGAGAAATCGATTAAGCCATGTCTGTCTGTCCGTCCGTCTGTCCGTCTGTCCGTCCGTCCGTGTACGCGATAACTCGAGCAAAAATTGAGATATCTCAACGAAATTTGGTATGTAGGTTTCCCTTAATCCAAGGTAGGTTGGTATTTAAAATGGGCGAAATCGACGTAGTTGTTGGCCCTCGCACAGCATACCAAATGGCCGAAAATTTGTAAAATCGGACAATAACCACGCTTACATCCCATATAACGGTAATATTCGGAAATACGAAAACTGCGATATTTTAGTAACTACTGAAGATTATTCACTCAAAATTGATATTTACAACATATTTTAGACGAAAAATAAGAATATTATAAATTTTTGGGAAATGGGCGTAGCCACGCCCACTTTTGGTTACATGTGTATATCTTAGGAACCGCTGCACCAATTTCTTCCAAACTTGGCACAGTTGTTGGCCTTGGTACAGCATACAAAATTGCCGAAAATTTTTAAAATTGGACGATAACCACGCCCACATCCCATATAACGGTAATTTAGAGAAATTCAAAATCTTCGATAAATCAGTAAATAATAAGCTAATTTATTGAAAATTGATGCTTGCAACAATTCTTTACCAAGAAATACGTTTATGGTAAAATTTTTGAAAATGGGCGGGGCACCGCCCACTTATGATCACATATATGTATATCGGTTACCGTTCTACCAATTTGTACCAAACTCGGTGTGATTATTGTGCTTGCCACATGAAAGCAAAGAGTTGAAAATTATTGAAATCGGACTAAAATTACGGCCGCTTTTCATATTACGGTAAATTTCAGAAATGCTTGAAACTTGAATATTTCGAAATTGAAGGACGCTAATTTACTCAAAATTGATACACCCCGGCTTACCATCTAGCGGTAGGTTTCGGAAAGGGGAAAAAACATATATTTAATATTTGCGCCGGGTATTTAATGTTCGGCTCCGCCCGAACTTAGACTTTCTTACTTGTTTTATACTAATACCCAGTTGAACTGATACATCTAAGACAATTTCGTTATTATTATTATACTAGTACCAAGTACAACTGATACGTGTACCTTTTGGCAATGAATAAATGCTAAATTGTTTTGAAAAAGGGCTTTTCATAAAAATTATTGGTTTTAATCCACATTGATACTTTGATATTTAAAATAAAAAAAAAAATTATACATATTGATACATTTTAAGTCTCTGCTCTGCTACA
>NW_023458563.1:40728598-40729622 GCF_013731165.1 Rhagoletis pomonella
AGATGACAAGACACTTGCCAAATGCATGCAACGCGGCAAGGAATATTAAATTAGTGGTAAAACTAGTAAAGCAAGCGGGTTGCTCAAACTTCAACATGGCGGCCAGAAAATCAAAAATTTTTTCTTTTATGAAAATTACCTTCAGCGGCTCGTCAAACCCCATGCACAACACAAGTGGCTTGCAGCAAAGGGATATTTCGCTGGGTTTGTCAAGCCGCTTGTTTGGTATATTTCGCTCTTAAGCGTAGTTCCCCAGTACGTTTTGTCAACGAAAAGTTTAATCAGAAAATTTTCAGAAAAATAGCCGAAAACGTTCACGTTTTCGAATTAATTTTCGGATTTTATGCTGGCTGGGTTGTTCTCGTAACAAGCGCGGCAGCTTCGAGCATGTGTATATTTTACTTATTCTTTGGAACTTCACACTCACACTGTGAAAGAGCGATTCAACACGATTTTAGAGCAGGCTTTCCTAAAGTGGCTAGAGTATACTAGTGGTGCGGGCAAATTCTTTAAACTTTCCATATACAACCCAAGCGGTTTGATCAAACTCCAACATGGTTGATTTTTATTAAAATTACCTTCAGCGGCTCGTCAAACCCCATGCACAACACAAATGGCTTGCAGCAAAGGGATTTATCGCTTGGTTTGTCAAGCCGCTTGTGTGGTATATTTCGCTATTAAGCGTACGTTTTGTCAACGAAAAATTTAATCAGAAAAATAGCCGAAAACATACCCTTTTCACAACCATTTTCGGTACTTTTGTAGACCTAATCCGCATTTCATCCACTTTTCTTCCCGTTTTCGGATTAATTTTCAGATTTTTTGCTGGCTGCGCTGTTCTCGTAACACTTAAGGCCGGTCCACATAGAACTTTCGCGTTGGCTTTGGCGTTGGCGTTAGTTTGACAGAACGCAAGTTAAAAGTATGCTTGCTACAATGAACGCTTGGCAGCGAATGCTTGGGCCACTAATATATATTATGTATATATTTCATATCTTGCTGTCTTCATAGTCAGCTGTTGAAG
>NW_023458563.1:40729722-40738403 GCF_013731165.1 Rhagoletis pomonella
TCGCTGCCACTTATAGCTACATATATGAACGCACGCTGTTTGGTCCACCAATACATACGCGTACGAACAACAGCGGAAATTTTTTCTACCTAACATTCGCGAACGCGAACTATCTGGACTGGTTTTATGCTTCACGTTCGCGAAGGAGAATCAATACAGAATATTTGATACGTTCACCTTCGCGTTCGCGTACGAAGGTGAGTGAATATTTCCGAACCCTGGTGCAAACATACTTTTTAAATTTTATAAAATGAAACTGCAGTAGTTTTCATCTTATGTGGATAATTCTTGTGACAAATACATAGTTTCGTGTTTATATTTTTGTATATGGGTCACTCCATACAATATTTACACCTCAATATTTTTTGGGGTGAAATATATTTTTTTACATTCTTTATTGAAAAAAGAAGACAGTTATTTTTTTATTTCGTCATGATATTCGAAAATCTCGAAAAAAAAGTCCCGAAATTTTGAACTCACGGAGTAGCATCTTTTTTTAATTGTTTGCAGTTAATAAACTATTTGTCGGAGAAAATCAGTTAAGGTATCAAAATGTGTGTAGTTACCTTGGATTTCCATGAGAGTATTCAAATAGAGATTAAAATAAAACAAAGTTTGCATCAAAAAATCGCATTTTTTATTTTTTATTTTTTTTTATTAACTTCATCATGTTTGATTTTTATTTTTCAACCTGAATAGTTTTCAAACTTTATGGAGTAAGCTGTAAAGATTTAAGAATGGAAACACCAAAACTGTGGAAGTTACGAGTTTTTTCATACCTGCGTACATAAAGTTTATACTAAATACACAAATAGTTATAGTAGTTTATTAACTGCAAACAATTAAAAAAGGATACTTCTCCGTGAGTTCAAAATTTCGGGACTTTTTTTTCGAGATTTTCGAATATCAAGACGAAATAAAAAATTAAGTGTCTTCTTTTTTTCCATAGAGAATGTAAAAAAATATATTTCACCCAAAACAAAAGCATTGAGGTGTAAATATTGTATGGAAGGACCCATATATTTTTTAGCAGCACCACATCTTTATCAGAAAACTCCAAGAATCCAAAAGATTGGTATGTTTAACTTCACTAACCTTAATTTTTTTTTTTACTTTTTCAAGAAACAGAAATTGTTCTGCTAGTGAATCTGGTGGCATGATTTTTGTCAGTCATTTGGAGTCCTATTTATAGCTGTCATTCTATGAGAATCGAACGGGTTCAAAGAAAGTTCCTTCGATTTGCTCTTCAACCACTTAATTTTTCCGACCCGCTTCCGCCCTATGCGGCCCGCTGTCAGCTAATAAATTTGCAGTCATTAGAAAAAAGAAGAATTATTCAGCTCCTTATGTTTCTCTTTGATTTGGTCTGTGGGAAGATCGATTGCCCTGAACTACTAGAGCTAATAAATTTCAATGTTCCTCACAGAACCTTACGATCTCAACCTCCCTTTTATCTTAGTGTAGTTAAGGCAAATTTCTATTCGTTAGCGCCTATATTTAGAGCGCTCTCGGAATTTAATAACATCTCTAAGAAGATCGATATCGAATTGTCATCATCAAGATCCTTATTTAAGTCCACGCTTGAATCGTTTTACTCTTAGGTTTAGTTCATGCACTGCTATGTTAACACTATTATCGTATAATACTTATTTTTGTAATCTGTGTAATCTAGTCTGTAAGATTTTTAATCATAGACTGAATAAAGATGAATTGAATATTGAATATAAATGCCATAAACTTGTTAAAAGTGAAGTGGTCGGTAACAACAACGAATGTCAATAAATTAAACTACCTTCTGTGTTTGTACTATAGCGTTTTCTTTTCTCGAAATAATGTTGCCCTGTTTTCCTCAGCCCTTTCACAGCTTTACGTGTTCATTTCTCAAAATATTGCCCTTCGACTAAGCAAAAGTGCCATACTTTCTGCTAATAGTATAGCCATTTTGCGGGACAAAAAGCAACCTACTGAAAATGTTACAATATTTACATACTAGCCAATGCCCGCTTGCTTCGCGGCGCCTAATAAGATCTTTTGCGTTGGCCAATACAAAAATATTTTAAAAGCAAAAGCGGTCTGTAAAGTAAACATTTTTAGTTTAAATTGAAACGAATAAAGAGCAGAATCCTCCTCACACATAGGCCAAGAATTGTAGCGCTGTGATACCATATGGAATACTAATCCCTTTCGATGTCATGAGTTTTACCGATGGTCTCATTTCCACCTGTGAGATCTCTGCCAAGCGTGCGTAATATTCTTCTATGATCTTGCAACTTCAACATTGGTCCAATATACCATGTAAGCCAATAAAAGTCCTTATAAGGAAACTAAAGAGCACAGATGAGCATTTTCAGTTATAGGAGGGCCAAGAATGCTCGCCAAATAAGATTTTTATAAATAACTCGACTCCAGTGCCATCTAGCGTGTCTATTTTTCGCACACGTATTTCTCATCATGGAAGTAGCATACGTTTTGAATTTTAACGAAATCGGTTCATAAATACGACTTTTATAAATAACTCGACCCCAGCGCCACCTAGCGATATAGCCTATAATAGGACCATGCCTATGCGGGTAAAATTACGTACAAACTGGCCAAGGTTTACCAAAAATTCAACATTCGCACATCGTTCAGAACCAGGAACAACGTCGGAAGGATACTGAACAACAGAACAAACGAAGAGGACACTCTAGATAAACAGGGTGTATACAAATTAACGTGTGAATGCAAGTGTAGCTACATAGGGCAAACTGGCCGTAAGATTAAAACAAGGTTCCGAGAACATATAAGAGACTACAATAAGAGGACACAAAAACCAAGCGTCACACAAGAATCAAACTTCGCAAATCATATGTTCGAAAATAAATGTACACCAATGAAAATTAATATGGCAGCCAAACTCCTCCATGTACAGCATAAAGGACGGCGTTTGAACATATTGGAAAACATGGAGATATACAAGCAGAAAACATTTCAAGGGAGAATTATAAACGAACAAACAAACACCGTATCCGATGTAATATTCGAACCACTCAAGATGTTGTACGAACAATATGAGAAGACCCCGGAAAAAAACGCCAACGCGAAGATACATACCTACGCCGCAGAGACCAAGAAAATGAAAATAACGGATTTTTATCTGACGGCACCAGCAAGCAACCTAAACCCGCTAAATAACGGAACATAAACCGACGCAATCACGAAAACCAAGAAAATAAAAATAACGGATTTCTACCCGCCGGCGAATACAAGCAACCAAAAAGCACCTACCTATGAGATAATGAAACAAAAGCGGTCGCACTTAGATGGGTATGCATGACCTAATGACAGTTAAAACAGATAGTAACACGAATACATAAAAAGCGGAAGGAAACACGAACTATTCAGAACGAAAAATGACACTGAAGATGGCAC
This sequence comes from Rhagoletis pomonella, assembly GCF_013731165.1. Taxonomy (NCBI): domain Eukaryota; kingdom Metazoa; phylum Arthropoda; class Insecta; order Diptera; family Tephritidae; genus Rhagoletis; species Rhagoletis pomonella. The sequence continues at coordinate 40,733,134 of NW_023458563.1, forward strand.
AACGCCGAAACCGGTTTGTCTCCAAACCAAATTTGACAAGGGATGACGGAAAATCGTTCCACAATACATCAAAAATAAAGTGGTGTTCAGCTTAGCTACGTATACTCTTTATTTATCAAAAAAATTCAATGGATTAAATAGTCTTTCTAATAGTAATTTAATTGTAAATTTAATTGTAAAAAATTTAATTCTAGTTGAAACATTTTAGCCGTTTTTAGCCGTTTTTTTGTCCAATCTAGCCGGTCGCCTCGAAAAGTTCTGGCAACACTGGAATGCTTCGAGCGCGCCCGCGCTCTTTCTAGCTTCCAAACTCCCCGTGGGGTACGACCAATTACGCAGCATTTTTCGGCGGGGTAAGTTTTTATTTTTATACCCGAGCGCACTTGTGCACAAAGTTATTATAACTTTGTTATTATAACTACTGAAGATTATTCACTCAAAATTGATATTTACAATAAGGTTTAGACGAAAAATAAGAATATTATACATTTTTGGAATCTTCCATGAAATACGAAATGACCGAAAATTTTTAAAATCGGATAATATTCACGCCCACATCCCATATAACGGTAATTTAGAGAAATACGAAATCTTCGATAAATCAGTAAATATTGCATTAATTCTTTACCAAAATATACGTTTATGATAACATATTGGAAAATGGGCGGGGCACCGCCCACTTATGATCACATATATGTATCTTGGTAACCGGTGTGGTTATTGTGCTTTCCACATAGAAGCAAAACGTTGAAAATTATTGAAATCGGACTAAAATTACGGAAGCTTTTCATATGAAGGTAAATTTCAGAAATGCTGGAAACTTCAATATTTCGAAATTTAATGACGCTTATTTACTCAAAATTGTTACACCCCGGCTTACCATGTAGCGGTAGCTTTCGGAAAGGTGAAAAACATATATCTAATACTTGCGCCGGGTATTTAATGTTCGGCACCGCCCGAACTTAGAATTTCTTACTTGTTGTATCTAAGTTTGAAGTCAAAGTTATGCTTTTTTTTTAATATTTATGACAATACACATTTTCTTTTATTTATTTAGTCACGGCTAGACCATCGTCGCGTCACATGTGTCGCTACTCTCGTGAGTCCTGACCTCATGCGACCACTAACTTAAAAATTTTTGGAGGAGGTAAGTTTTTTTTTTAAGTTTGAAGTCGAATTATGTTTTTTTTTTGTTTAAGTTAACGAGTACTTTAATGTTTTTGATAATACAAACTTCGTTTTATTATTTGTAACACTATTTTTTCAACACTTTTATTGGGGTTACTCGCCCCTAATTAAGGGTTATGTGTCAACTAATATCTCCAAGAACGGCGATAAGTCATGACTTCGTTTTGGTGCGTCGTGGCATCATAAAATATTTCTTTGGAAATAATGGCAAGTGTATGTATAAAAGTTCGCCGGCCCAGGCCTAGGTCAATAACTTTGCGAAACTGTACATACATATACATACGTATTTGCAGAAAACGCAAAATTATTAACTAAATGTGTAAACATCTTCGAAGTTAATTCTGCCATTTGTTTCTGTTTGGTTTTGTAATCATTTTCATTTAATATTCAATACTAAAATATAACCTATGGTTGTTGTATAGAAATAAAAATAAATAAAAGAAGTAATTTTTAAGCAAAAAAAAACGGCTTCAATTCTCATATAAAAATTTAGGAGTACCGTTAATTTTTTCATGATCAAATGATCGGATCTAAACCAAATTAATATGGGACCACCTGTGAGAGACTACTTTTCCGATATAGAAATTAGAACTTGGGCCATTTAGCAAGAGTTTAAGCTTCTGAATTGCTCTCCCACATGCGTTTGCTTTAAAATGCATACTTTTAAAGTGTGGGTCCAGTAACGCTGCAATGGCTGCGTGCGAATGTTCGATAGTCCCAAATCTTTTTAAAATCTCGCTTTCAAATTTTTCCTTCTGGATGATTAAAAGAGGTAAATTTGACAAAAAATCTGAATGTTTTGTTTTTAAACAGCTAATCATGGATGTCAGTCTAGAGATCGTTACATAGTTTTCTGCGCGAGAATCCCTAGATATCTATTCGAATGGTTTTAACAAGACAATTATTTGCTTACTGATTTAAATTTCAGAAGAATTAACCATTTCTGGGCAGTCGCCAGTTTCTTGAAAAATTATTTCCGAGCACAGTGAAAGCATTTCCAAAAATAGCATATAGTGTACTGATTCCATCGAGTGTTAACGTCTAATATCAATTTTTTAACTGAACCCTCAGGTACTTCATTACGCATTTGCAAATTTCTTAAGATATCCGACCTTTTAACGCTGTTTTTTATAAATTGTAAATTTTTCCTAATCTTAACGATCAAATTCATTACTGTTTCTTGTTTGAGACCAAGCAAGATAAACAATTTTTTTTCTGAACTATCCTCTTAAAATGCGCCGTCATATAAGCACCGTTATCCATTACGATGCATCAGATTTTTCTGGCAATATGTGCCATGTTTATGTGTGAAAACTTTTTGCCGATACCAAGTACTTTTATCCGATACCTATTTATTGTAAAAAATTCAATACAAAAACTTGAATTGTTTTTACCATAACCGAAAGTTTGTTTGCGTATATACTCATTCGTCGGTGCTGTCAATTGAAATTTCCTCGATTAAATAGGAAAAAACAAATAGAGTTGAACACAAATTGAGCCAGATTTCTATCAGTATCACATCGATGTTGAATTTGCGCAACTTTTATTTTTCCAAATAATGTAAAATAATAAATGAAATCTCGATCGGCGATCACTGAAACGTAGCTAGCAACTGTATACTCGAAAAAGCAATCTTGCCACTTTTTCTCATTAAACCATGTTCGAATCGTGGAAATTTTTGAAGATCACAGGGCTGCTTTTAGCATTTAGACCCTTAATGCAGAAATGGGGTTGCATTTAATTGCATTTAGGTGAAGAATTTTTTATGGATAAATGTCATATATGTAATACTCCTATATTGGCAGTAAGAAAACACTACAGTACAGATATATCAATAAACACGTACGAAAGAAAAGGAACATATACGTTTATAAATAAACACGTACACGACACATTTACAAAAACGGCACTCAAGTACACAATACATTGACAAAAACAATACTAGGCTGTCTCGCTTTGATTTCGGAATGCTTACAAATTGAGATGTTAGCTTACTACCAATATAGAAGTATTACATATATGATAAATGAACATTTAGTGTAGCATTTAGAGCTAAATGTGCTTTTACGCGTAAGCAAAAACAGCCCATAATTGAGCCCTTTCGGCTTTCGCCTTGCATATCTTTACGCCCATATCTTATTCGTTTAGAGATTTTTGGCGATACAAATTTAGCGTACCCATTTCTAAAATCACACTGCGGCCACCCCTCCTTAATCCCAACACCAATTTACAGTGATTCAAAACTGGAATTTGCTGTTCATAATTCACTAGAGCCTTAATTTTTCAACCAATTAGATTATTTTTTTCCAAGGTTTAATCTTTGCGCAAATTAACAAAATCAACAAACTTTCGTAAAGCTTTTTAATTAGATTTCCTATAAATACATATTTTGAGTATGCAGTTTTGTAACCCGATCAATTCAAATAAAGCGCAAGTTTAAAATACATAGCTGCGACTTATCGTTGATTTTTAATATTTTTTTTTTATGAAGGCGTTGCTCATACCTACTTAGATAATATGGAAGAAAATAACCGACATCGTCAAAAATATGCCATACATCAACTGTAAATCACAGCTACTTTAAATTTGCACTTTATTAGACTAAAATTGAGTGAGCTAAAAAACTGCAAAATATTAAGAGATAAAATTGAAATAGAAAGTTCGAAATTTTTACGAAAGTTTGTCGATTTTTTTATGTTGTTCAAAGAGTAAACTTATATTCATTTAGTGTTTGTTAAGGAATAAACTATATTTTTATAAACAAATAATTCAAGTTAAAATATAATAAAATAAATAGTCAAATCTAGTCAATATGTGAGTATCGTAAAGTTATGATATTTAAGAACATCTCTCTCTTAATTAACGATGACACTGTTTCTATATCAAGCTGATTTCAACATTTTGTTTTAATAAAATTTAGTATTGAAAATGTTCTTTCAAAACTTGCCTAGGAATGCGATATAATGGTTCGTTCAAAACCTTTTTTCAAAACTTATAAAGGTAAAAACGAGAAGGCGAAAACAAAAAGAGAATAAAAAAATTTCCCGCAGTGAATTTTCAGATTTTTAAAACGGTATAGTAATTTAATTTTTTAAATTCAAATAAAGCATGAATACCTCATGGAATAAACGAGTAGATAAAAAATATATAACGGTAAAACTGGCACATACATAAATATATGAAAGAATGCACTCAGACGACGCCTCTAGCCATTGTGTGTCACAAATTTAAGTTATCGATGGAATTTTTTTCCATGCCTCCCCAAAGCCAAATCCTGGCTACGCCACTGTATTATTATAAGTTCCCTACGTTTTTATACATACATACCGTAAAGGTGTTAGGGCTGTTAACTTATCTATTAACGATTTAACGATAGATTAAAATAGATAAGTTTACGGCCCTTAATATGCTTAATTTGTTAAATGGTCCTTCAAGTCGATTGACCGTGTTTGCTGGTGCGACTTCAAAAACGATTTGATATTTTTATGATTGTACCAGCAGGCTGGTGTCGTGAATGGTGAAATTAGCTAATTTTTTTAAAGTAAAAAGTATTTTGGCGGAAATTTCTTGCACTATATGAGGTTTTTGGTTGGACGAAATATTAGCTTTTTCCAGAGTTCATTATTTTTCTCAACCATTACTTATTGATAATGTTTGCGTGTATACTTATGTATATATGTATATGTAAGTAAGAAAATTTAGCTACCATTTTTAGCCACAACGACTTTTTTTAGCTCTTTTTTAGCCCTTATTTTAGAGGAATTTGGCTACCACTAAAAATGATTCGCGGCAACACTGATGCTGAATGTGAAATAAAAGCTTTCTTATTATATATATACATGTATTATTAGAAATCAACGCCAACTCTTAGGGCCAAATTCACAATGCTTAGATAACTCAGAATCGGCAATTAACTATAGATTTTTGTACTGAAAATTTGGCCCTTAGTCACTTGTAACTTGCACTTTATTATACTAAAATTGAATGGTCTATAAAACTGCATATCCAAAGTTTTTATAAAAACCAAAAAAAATTTATTTGTCAATGTTATTGTGGCTTGTTAACATTTTATTTTTAATATT
>NW_023458563.1:40738503-40745534 GCF_013731165.1 Rhagoletis pomonella
GGTTTGTGTTCGTGTGGGCTAAATTCCGCGGATATTTAGTCCTCACACTTCCCCCCCTCTTCGGCAGGCTTAAGGCTTGGGATGTTTCTGAACTATACTTGCGCCCCACCGGTATACGTTGACTCGGTATCCTCCCGCGCGGAACCTCACACAGGACGGGCAGGTTCCCTCTGCTATGTCGCGTATAGCCTTCCGGGCCCTCTCGGCGATCTCCGGGAACTGGTCTAGTGCTGGCCCGTCGATTTCGTCGGCGGGGATTACCGTTTGTCCCATTGGTGGGGTTGACGAGCATTGTGGTTGTGATACTGCTTCAGTCGGTGCTGGTGTTCGGGGGGGTGACGCTGACAGTGGTGCTACCTCTGGTGGTACTGGTGTGTGTGGCGGTGAGGGTAGTGGTGTTGTTGCCTCTGGAGGCTCTGTGGGTCGTGGTGGTGGCGGTGGTGTTCCTGCCTCCGGTGGTTGCTGGAATACCTTCAGCATGTGCGTGCGTTTTTGCGCCGCCATGGTCGCCGTGAACGGGCCTGATATACACCCCGGCCCTCCTTCTCCGCGTCCGACGTATCTCAGCACCCTCTCGATAGTTTCCACCACGTATATTCCGCAGTCGTTATCGTTGGTCTGCTGTGGTACCTCCAGATGTACCTCCCGTATGTGGAGCGTGGCTTCCAGGCCCTTTGCCCAGGCATCGATGACTGTGTCTGTCACCCGTCGACGCCTGCGGTGGTTGTTCCTCGTCCGAGGATAGCTCGATTTCAAGGTGTTCGGCCAACGCCATGTCGGTGTCCTGGTTAGCCGGTCTGTCGCGGGCGGGACTCTCGCCTGTTGGGTTATCGGTGGTCGTGCTGGTGTCCGATGAGGTGGTGTGCGATGCGCTGTCGATTGTTGTACTTTCGTTGGGCGGGCTACCAGTGGACGCAGTCTTGCCCGTGTCCATTCCGCTCCCGTGTCTAGTGTCGTGATCTGAAGCTACCCTCCTCACCGAGAAGGCGGCTGCCCCGGCGGTGTTGTACCTGTCGTCCCCCGAAGGACTGAAGGATGGGGAAGAGGCTAGGGTGCGCCCGGTGATTTCGTCGGCGGCGCGCGCTGCGTTGGTGAACGCCGCTGTCGCGTGTACGGCGGCCGTGCGCGCGGCGAGGGTCTGTCGTGCAGTTGCTTGGGCTGTGACGGCGCGTGCTGTTGTAGCCTGTGCGGTGTCGGCATTTTCAGCGTGGGTGCCCGCCGTCATGCTGGCTGTGGTCGCGTACCTCGCGGCTGCGTTAGCGGCGATCGCGTGCACTGACAGAGCGCGGGTCATTTCCGCGTGGATGGTGACGGCATGTCTGCTGGCAGCGCGTGCGACGGCGGTCCGCCTAGCGGCTAACTGGGCCGCCATTGCTGGCTGCTGGTTGCGCGTCTCTCCAGTAGCGTGCGTGAGTGCCGCGTACATCGCGGCGGCGTCGGCGGCTTCGGCGCGTGCGCGGGCAGCATCCCGTGGGCCTATGGTCGGCCCCACGCCAAGCATCTGGGTCCGCGGTCGCTTCGCATTTTCCTCGGCTATGCGTTCACGCAAGCGCTTCACACTCTTTTCCATCTTGTCTAATCCTTCCATGTTCATGGTTGATTGATTTTTACCTTTTTACAAAATTCTTCCGTTTAATAACGTGTGGTTGGTCCGCTAGTTGACAATCGAATGACGGTTTCCACTGATGCGACGGTCTTGCTAACTTTATTTATTTTATTTTAAATTCCCTTCCCTCTTTTTTTTTTTTCGTTGGGGTTAGAACTTTAATTTAATTTCTTTTATGGTTCTTTGCCTCCTTTTCCGTGCTGCTAAGTTGTTGTGATTCGGCCGTCTTGTACGCCTTCAGGTCGGCCAGATTCGCCGTTCTTGTCCTTCCGTCGTCGGTCTTCCGTAGCTCCACGATGACCGGGGAAACGTATCGGAGTATCTGGTAGGGGCCGGCATATTTAGGGGCTAGTTTTGCCGCAAACCCCTCTGCTGCCTTAGATAGATGACGTTCTTTGGTGAGGACCAGCTCGCCGACTTTTGGGTTCCACTCCCGGCGACGCAGGTTATAATGGCGCGCTTGGTCGGTCGTGGCACGTTCCATATTTTGTCTGACGATCCTGAATGCTTCCTGCATCCTTGTGGACTTTTCCTCGGCCGTCGGGGCTATTTCGCCTGTCCCGATATTTATTTCGTCGAAGAGTGCTCCTGGTAGTCGTGGTTCTCGTCCTTGCACCAGGAACGCTGGGCTGTATCCTGTGGAGACTGTGACGCTCGTATTTACGGCGAGTGTGATTTCTGGGAGGAGGTCATCCCACCGCCTATGTTGTGTCTTCGTAAGCTGTGCGATAATTCGCTTTACAGTGCGGTTGGCGCGCTCCGTCGGGTTTTCTTGGGGTGTATACGGGGCCGTAAATTGTTGGCGCACACCCACCTCCTGGAGGTAGCGCTGCCAGAGCGTGCTAGTAAATTGTACACCATTGTCCGAGATGAAGACTTTGGGTATACCAAATCGGGCGAGGATACGCTCCCTAAACGCGCGACGAAGTCCTTCCGCTGTGGCCTGTCTCATGGGGACCAACTCGACCCACTTGCTAAATCTGTCGAAAAACACAAGTAGCATGGTGTTGCCATGCGTGGACCGTGGTAGGGGTCCGATGAAATCGGCACACACCGTGGCGAAAGATTCTTGAGCGACCTGCGAGAGCATCTTGCCGGCTGGTTTGTGTTGTGCCTCCTTGTACTTCTGGCAGGACTCACATTGACGGATGTACCGGCTGATGTCGCGAAACATTCCTGGCCAATAATACCGATTGGCAATTCGTGCTACTGTTCGGCGAATACCCATATGCCCCGCGCTTGGTATGTCGTGGTTTTCCCTCAGTACTCGTCGACGGAGGGGGCTGGGCACACACAGTTTCCAGGGGACTGCTTCCTCGTCCTGGGATCGACACGGGATATGACGGTAGAGCTGCCCCTCCTGTATCATGTAATCGGCGTATTTTTCCGGGTTGGTGTGCATTTCTTCGACCCGTCTGTGCCACCACTTGCATCGTGGTTCCGCCACTGTTGTTCGTAGTAGCGTCTCTAGTGGCTGTCGAGACAGTGCGTCCGCGACTAAGTTCAGTTTTCCTTTGCGGTACTCGATGTCGAAGGCGTGTTGTTGCAACTCCAGGGCCCATCGCGCTATGCGACCTGAGGGGCTTTCGATCGAATTTAACCATTTTAGTGACATGTGGTCGGTTATGACGTTGAATCGGTATCCTTCTAGATAGGGCCTCATTTTGCGTATTCCCCAGACTATGGCTAAACATTCCTTTTCCGTGGCCGAATAATTGATCTCTGCCTTATTAAGTTTCCGACTTGCGTATGCGATTACTCGTTCGCCGCCTTCCAACTCCTGTGTGAGTACTGCCCCTAGGCCGAAATTACTCGCGTCCGTCTGCAGGGTAAATTTCTTGCTGAAGTCTGGGCACGCGAGGATGGGGGCCTCGGTGAGTTTTCTTTTTATCACGTCGAACGCTTCCTGTTGCTCAGTTCCCCACCTCCAGTGTTTACCTTTCTTCAGGAGGGCGGTGAGTGGTTGGCTTAGCGCAGCGAAGTCGGGTACGAACCGGCGATACCAGGAAGCTATCCCGAGGTATCGGCGTACCTCCTTCACGTTGGTCGGTGGTTTTAGTTCCTTGATGGCGGCAACTTTGTCGGGGTCGGTGTGTATGCCCTTGTCACTGATGACGTGGCCCAAGTACCGGAGCTCCCTTTTAAAAAAGTCGCACTTCTCGGGGTTAATGCACAGGTTGGCCCGCTGTAGTCGTCGGAGTACCTCCCGCAAGTGTTCCACGTGTTCGTCGAAGGTGGAGCCTATGACGATTATGTCGTCGAGGTAGGCAAACGCGTAGGGCTCCATTTCCGGGCCGATGACTTGGTCTAGCGCTCTCTGGAATGTGGCGGGGGCGGAATGTAGGCCGAACGGCATGACGCGCCACTGAAACAGGCCGCGTCCCGGTACGGTGAAAGCTGTGTACGGGCGGCTCTTGGGCTCCAGGGGTATCTGCCAGTACCCGTTCTTGAGGTCTAAACTACTTATGTACTTTGCCTGGCGTAGTTTGTCCAGTATGTGCTGTATCCTCGGCAAGGGGTATGCGTCCGGTACTGACCGGGCATTGAGCTGCCGGTAGTCCACGCATAAGCGCCACTTGCCGTTCTTCTTCCGGGCTAGTACGATCGGCGCACTGTGCGGACTGCGAGACGGCTCAATACATCCTTTCTTGAGTAGCTCATCGATTTCCGTGTCGATTACAGATTGCATCGCAGGGTTGCGCGGGAAGTACCGCTGTTTGATGGGACGTTCATCAGTCATGATGATCCGGTGCTCTCCCACGGTGGCTACTCCGCTAATATTCTCGAATTTTTGCAGTTCTTCGGCTAGAAAGTCGCGTATGCGGGCTGCCTCATCTTCGTGGTTGAGATCCTCGTGTTCAATTCTATTGATATTCTCCCTTGCGGACCGTCGCCTCCCTTTTCTGCTCCTTGGTGGGCTATGGTTCGTCATGGCGGGTGGTTCGGGGTTCTCGGTGCTTGGTGTTGGCTCGCTGGTTGTCGCCGACGTGGGTTGTATAGGTGGTTCCGTCAATACGACGCGGTGCCCGCCGCAGGACACCGTAGCTCCCATTCCCCCTAATGTGTCTAGGCCCAGAATGATGTCGTCAATTGCTCCAGGCATGACATACAGAACGGCGTTGTAGATCGTTTGCCCGAGGCGGATTACGGTCCTCACGGCCTCGGATATTTGGTTACTGGTACCATCGGCCATAAGGATTCCTATGGCCACAGTTATCTTTTTGCCTCTCCCCAAGCTAATCAATTGCTCCGCCACGCTGGCGGACACGAAGCTTCTCGAGGCTCCTGTGTCGATGACGGCTTCCGCGGGCGCTCCACCCAACGAGATTAGGGCGTAGAGGCGGCCGCGTTCCTGGCTCAAAATTATTGGTTGTCCGGCGCTGTACTCGGGGGCTTCATCGCGCCGGTCCTCTGATGAAGCCCTCTCTCGTTTCCCGGACGCCTCCGGCAGCACTCTATTGTCCGTATGTCGGCCCGGCCACACTCCCAACAGAACAGCTTCTGTGGGTTACGGCACCTTCGGGCGTAGTGTCCCTCTTGGCCACACCTCCTGCATGTGTTGCCGCTATGATCAGTTTGAATTGTGGCTCTCGAAGGGGGTGGGGTCCTCGCGGCGTTATTACACGATGCCTCTCGATGATGCTGTTCCCTGCGTGGTGGTGGTCGTCGCTGAAATGCCTGTCTCGGTGGGGATGGTGACATAATGGTGTCGTCACCAACGTGCCTCGCTACTTCATGCCGTGATACTTCTGGGGCACGTCGACGACTTTCTTGTATGCCTTCGTACTCTTCCGCGAGCGCTAGAAGCTCCGGCAAGGTGTTAAAATCCCGCCGTTTAATGTACAGTAAGTAATCGGCGTGACTATTGCGGAAGATTCTCTCCAACCGTTGTTCGTTGCTGTAGGCTGCACGTCGCATCAGGTTCTGGATCGCGATCACGTAGTCCTTAAATTTTTCTCGCGGGCGCTGCCTCCGTTGCCTGATGTCGTCTTCCAAACGCTCAAAATACTGGGCCGGCAGAAAAAAATTCAGGAAATCACGTTTGAATGAGTGCCAGGTGCTCCAGTGTTCGTTGTTGTTGCGGTACCACTGGAGGGCAGTGCCGCTTAGCAATTCAGGCATCGTCTTTGGTAACAGGTCTACGTTTAATGCGTAGACGTCGGCTAACTCCTCCAATCGTTCTGCAAACGCCAACGGGTCGCGTCCTCCATCGTACTTCACCGACCACTTGCGTACCTGGTCGATGATGGGCGCAAAGGTAACGGTCGGCACATGGTTGCCGTTGTTTAGCACGTCAGCATTTGGTGCGATGGATGTCGTTGGCGGGTGTTGCGATGGCGGTTGTAGACTTGGCGGTGGATATGCGAACTGGCTCTGCGTTGGCGGCCTAACGGGCACATTAGCGGTTGTTTCGCCTTGATTCACGGTTAACGGTGTCTTTGGTTCGCTTTCGTTTCTCCAGTGGGCCTCCTGTTCGTTGTATGCTGCTTCCATCGCGAGAAATTTTGCGTGAAGTTCCGGATCGATGAGTGCTTTGGCGGCCCATGCCGCTATCCGTTTCCTTATCTCTCGAGTGGTGCCTGTGTGCTCGATGCCCAGTTCTTGTGTGATGGACACCAACTGTTCCTTGGATACGTTGTCCAGCCACGCTATGCTCACTGGTTCTGTCATGGCTGGTTTAATTATTGGCTTCGAAATGTTCTCCTCGTATTGTACTATTTGCAGAGTCCCTGCTCGGGCGCCAATTGTCACGAAGCGTTTTCCTGTTAAGGCCCCGATGCTTCTGTTTTCTATGCTGGGGTATACTCGCCGTGCCCAGGGTCCGTTACAATAAATTTATATTGTGGGGCCTTTGCAAATAGTACTTTATTTAATTGCTGCTTATTTTCTATCACGTGGAAATTCTTAACATTACGAACATAATATCATTAACGGGACGTAAATTCCTAACGGTGCTGTTCTATCGGCGTTGCTGTATCGCCGCTCTGTCGCTGTGCGACGCCGGCGCTGCTGAATCGCCGCTCTGTCGCTGTGCGACGCCGGCGCTCTGCTTCTGTGCGACGTCGGTTCCCTGCTACCAGGCGGCGTCTGCGCTACTGTGTCGGCGCTCTGCTAGTATGTGACGTCGGCGTTACTATGCCGGCCCTCTGCTTCTGTGCGATGTCGGCGCTCTGCTATGCCAGCGCACTGTTATCCCACGATCGGGCGTCGCTGTCGCGCGTGTTCGCGGTGGACTGTGGCGTGGCGGCGCTCTACCCTTGAATAGCCAAGCCTTGTTTAGTCGCCTATCAACAAGTCGAGCGCTATTCGTTTGTAGCTGTGCGTTCACGACCACAGCTCCGTTACTGACGCGTAGACTGCTGGCGCTCCCCGTTGGAGCGCGGCTGCTGGGTGACTTCGGCGCTTCTCCGTTGGTGCGCGGCTG
>NW_023458563.1:40745544-40758256 GCF_013731165.1 Rhagoletis pomonella
ACTTCGGCGCTTCTCCGTTGGTGCGCGGCTGCTGGGTGACTTCGGCGTTGTGCTGGTGGGCGAACTGGCGTCGCCGTCGGCTGACTCACGGTGTACTGCGGAGTGGCGGCACTCTACCCTTGAATAGACAAGCCTTGTTTAGTCGCCTATCAACAAGTCGTGCGCTATTCGTCTGTAGCTGTGCGTTCACGACCACAGCTCCGTGCTGACTGTCTCGTATGTTTCTGAGTCACTTCTGTTATAGCTGGTGTTCTTCGTGTTGCTGAGTTGTGTGGCTACATGTTGCGTTGATATGGTGACGGTGTCGCAAAGGAGTGTTGATACGGTCTCCCGTGTTGGTTAGCCGTTTCGATGATGTTGCTGTAGTCGTTATTGTTGCCGGTGTAGTCGTTATTGTTGGTGTAGGGGTTTGTGTTCGTGTGGGCTAAATTCCGCGGATATTTAGTCCTCACAGTATGTAACTCCTCTATCGATGTATGCAGATGTATTCAAAAGCAGTAATCTGTCAAAGTAAAATTTGTAGATGTTCATGAAAGGTATGAAGCCTTCGGCATAGCCGAAGACAGCGCTGCTCTTACTTGTTTTTCATTACATTCGGTTCTCGTTAGAAAAATTTGGCGCTTCATATTTTAGTGGAAATGCTAACCATCTATAAGCCATTTTTTCCAACAGTGGGTCAAAAAGGCCCATTCTGGTTCGAGTTGACGGGTTAAACTTTTGGAAAAAAAGTAGACAAACCTTGTTTTCAATATGTAATCCGCAAAAAATCGTAGGAACTCCGTAATTTAATATAACGGTTGATAAGATTATTGCAAAAATTTATTGAGAGCGACATAAATTACCCCAACAACTAAACTTTTAACATTTTTTTATTTCTTTAAATTTCAATAGCATAAACGGATCTGTAGAGAACATAGAGATCCGTGTGATTATGTATGTATATACCTCAGACCTTCTTCTGTTCGCCCATCAATCAGCGCCAGACACTCAACATTTTAATTCAAGTAGGAAGTAACAATATTTAAATTTAAAACTAATTCAATAAAGAAATAAATAGAATTATAATAACAGAATAATTGGCATCGCGAATGCCTAACGCTGACGAGTTGAAATGATAAGATTAGTAGCCTCATGGCTCTTTGAAATCTACCTTATGAGCAATAGCGCCGGCGTTTCCAAACGCGCCGGCGTCGCCGCCGCCGCCAAATATTTTTGAAGTTGACCACGCCGCCGCCGCAAAGCCTGTCGGCGTAAACCTCTAATGTGTACGTACATATATGTCGTGTAAAGAAATGCCTAATAGCCCAGTTATGCAGTCTTAGCGTTGCATGAGAGTTGTCACATAAGAATCTGTTAAATGGGCTTTGCACTTATCATGTAGAATTCTGTTTGGCTTTGATTTTTATGCAAAATGGTATAGCAGTGCATACTGGGCTATAACGCTTTGCTTCCACTTATGTACGCCCACTTATATTTTTCAGTCTTACAATAACCCACAAATTAAGACTCTTAAAAATAAAAGTCCCTGCCGAAGTGTCTTTGCCTAACGGAAATTTTAGCAGTTGATAAATAACCCACAACGGAAAACACAAAAAGATCGCACGGAGTGATATGCCACGGTGAGAAACATTCTTTGCTTGAGAGATGAGTGTTTGTATCAGTGGTAAACACCATACAAGACACTTGGTGACGGTTATTTTCGATCTCTGGTAATAGCTCATATTCAGACAGGTAGTAGGTACACACACACTAGCTTTGTTTCTTTACTTTTCTAGCAGATAATTATCAGGAAGAAGAAGAATGGGAAAAATTACAGAATTACGCTCACAGCGAGTGAAATATATAAATATGTAGTTAAGAAACGCAAACTAGCAGAAACTAGCAAGTGAACATCTGACCAATGCATTTGAAAACTGAAAAAATTTGGTGCAATTTCTTTATCGCCTTTTATGTTTCGAAATTATTCACAAATTCTTACGTTTTGCAACACCTTATCAATATTCAAAATAACTCGCTCATTTTTATAAAAAAAATACCAACCAGCGTTGCCGCGAGCTTGAAAAAAGTATCAAAAGCAAATACAGCTGTTAATTTTTAATCTTTAATTTGAAAAACAAATAATAAATAAAATTTCATTATTAAATCCATAGTTATAAAACAAAATGTATATTATTTGCATAACGAAAAACAAACTTATAGAACCCCTAAACCACACAATTCGTAACCCGAGACTTGCTCGAGTAAATATGTGTAAGAAATATAAATGTGCGTTGTATATTTTGCTAGCTACAGCTTTAAAATGCAAAAAAAGATTATTAAACAATTTTTAATTTTTTTCTACGCTCGTATCCATATTTTACAGCACGATCTGGTCACCAAAATATCAAAGCTAGACTAAAAATTGCGTAGTTGTCGCCAGACGCAACACAAATTATTGTACAATAACACAAGCATGAGCAAAATATCAAAATGATTTTGATTTTAGCGCAATAACTGTGCAATTCGGTACAAACAACCACACAAACGACCGAAGCAAGCCCGATATTGCGCAATGTTTTTGTGTGGTTTAGGGGCCCTATTCCCCTTATAAAATTTACCAAATTAAACTTATAAACAAATATAAAATCTTAAGACTTTAAATAACAAGGAACAAATTATTTGCCTTTAAACTAGTATTATTATTCATAGTTTTCAAAAATTAATTTCTGCCAGCCAAGGTATCAAAATGGGGCATTTGTGAACAAAAAGCAGAGACCCAAAATAATAATTATCTTAATATTTGAGATCAAAAACGTCGCCTTGTTTTAAGCGAAATTTTTTTTCGGCTTTGTGTAATAATTACACAGGTCCACAAAAAAAGCGATGAAAGGTTCCTTTGACCAAACCTAGTCTGTTATATGTTTTTGGGGTCGCTGAACACGAATCTGAAGTCCGTTTTGCTCCATCACGTCTGGATTTTTTCTAACCTCAAAAAACTTTTCCTTTTGGTTGTTGTTGTTTCCGACAGGGTGGGTGTATGATGTATTTTGAAACGAATTTCCGTCATCCGTATCGATGAAGATGGCACAACGCCGAAACCGGTTTGTCTCCAAACCAAATTTGAAAAGGGATGACGGAAATTCGTTCCAAAATACTCAAAAAACTTCTTGGATTTTACGTGACGTGCTACTTGAGACTCCGCAGGACCTGGGTTCGATACTTGGCCCGAGCAACATTTAAAATAGAAAACGTTTCTTCTAACAGAGGTCGCCCTCGAGAAACAATGGCGAACCTTCGAGTGGATTTCAAATACCACAAATTAGAGGTGAAGCTCGGCCAAACACTTGGCAAGAAGTGTAAGCGCCAAAATATTATTATTAATAAGAGCCAGTCGCAGCTAACAGAAATTTTATACTTCGGTAATTACTAAAAAACTAATATAAATAATACTAATTTGAAATTTTAACTGGCTTGCCGAACGAAATTTTGTTAGTAAAAAACTTTTTAATGAACTTTTCTAAATATTTTTGTGTGGAAATTTTTGAAATATAACATATAATTGGTAATCGAAATATCTTAACCGTGTCTTCTAGATTCTTACTGGAGAAGACTGGAATGTTGTAATGTATGATGGAATACTTGCCTATGGAGGAATAAAGACAATTGGAGCATTGGCCTGCATATATTTCATTATTTTATTCATTTGTGGCAACTATATACTTTTAAACGTTTTCTTGGCCATCGCCGTTGATAATCTTGCTGACGCAGATTCTTTAACAACAATAGAAAAAGAAGAAGAGATAGATGATGGAAAAAATAACAAGTCACATAGTCCGACTCCAACTATTGATGGTGCGGACGACGAGAATATGGATATTGAGGTTGATTTGGGAGGACATTGTATAGATATGGATAAGTTGTAAGTACGATTTTTTCTTGGCCTAAGGGCATTTCCTTTAAAACGAACTATTACAATGTATTGCATATTGCCGTTTATTTAAAATTTGGAACATCATTCTCCTTTTTAACATGTTTATTTACCGCAAAACTAAACAGAGATGACGAGACCTTTTCCGAAGAGGAAGATAACGAGATCTGCGATGAAGAACAAGATGGTAAGTGTTCGTAACGTTTATTTTATATTAATAAAATTAGATTACAACTAAGACCTAAGCTAATTATTAATTAAAAACATTTTTTATTTAAGTATGTAGGTAGATTACAGGGCAAATAAAAGATGGAATTATGGGAATATTTATGAAATGCCTGATAATCGAAATAACTTCATTATAACATTATAACATATGTATATCACATTCCTACATTAGCACATGTGTATTAATATATAACCACTTATGTTACATACAATACATACATACATATCTGAAAAGAAAGCTTTCCCAACTAACTTTCTTCAAATTAAAAGCTTTAAACCCTACCCATTCTCATACAATCCTCATTAACAATGTTTAGAATCCCGATCCGAAGTAACACCGCGAGCAACTGCACGACCCCGGCGACTTTCTGAAATCAGCATTAAGAAGACTAAAAAACCAATGCCACGTGGAAGTTCGTTTTTTATATTAAGTAACACGAACAGGTAACTTAAAAGATAAAATAAACTCTCTTGCCTTTGCATGCATTTTTACGAACTTATAATCGTACTAGCACGCACACAAACATGCAAATACTTAAAACCACTTTACTGCATATAACGAGTTACCCAAAGCGTAATATTTATTTTATCACTCAAAGAAGCATTTCGCTTGTTTGACACATTCATATAGCAAAATAGTCCTGACAGGTCAAATCTGGCAACTATCTTTCAACTCACCACAGACCAAGGCACATTGAACAGGTATTATTAGTACAGAAGCTGATTTGATTTTTTTCAAATTATTTGGTCTCGAAAATGTCAAATATTTTTACGTTCTTCTCACAAAAACTTTCAATTGTTAAAATCTATTTGTATATGAAACCTTTTTCCATACAAAATAAGCGATTGAATAGCAGCTTTTGGAACGTTAACTCAACTCTGCAGCACAACCGCTGATTTCTGGACCTTGCAAAGGATGGATCAATGCCTCGAGAAGCAAACAAACTTACTAAGAAAGAAAGTTGCAACAATTTTTATTTTTTCGAATTAAAATTTTTTATTTATCATTTCTTTATTTCACATGGCACGCTTTGATTTAGAAGAAAATAACCAGAACAGTTTTTGACACTTTCGATAACAGAAGCCACAACGAAATACACGCAAATGTTGTTTTTGCTCTAATGCTACTACCTGTTTGATGTGCCTTGCCACATATCTTCTTTCTTCTTCTTTTTCCGCCACTGATGTGAAGAGTTAGACGTCTTTTTAATTTGACCTTATTTGGAAAGTTGACCCCTACCCAACTTCTTTTTCCGCCACTGATGTGAACGAAGGGAATAGAGATTGAAAAATCAATACAAATCAGCACATATTTCGGGAAAATAAGGACATTTGCGTACTGAATTGGGAGTAGAACATTTTCAGTACAGCAAGTGAAAATTCAGTACTGTCCTTACCAAATCGGTACGTCTGGCAACCGTACCTTAAGGTCGTCCTCTTGGTTTAAATACTGGCATTGTTTTTATTCCGCATAAAATATTTTGTGTAAATGACGGTCCACGAGCATAATCATTTTCTTCCATTTCAGAAGATGACTCAATGATATTGGAGCGTTTTCTTTGTGGATTATCAACGTTGAACTGGCTATTGGAATTTCTTCGTCACTTGAAGCACTATCTTCTATAAATTGTGAAGTACCTGGAGTCGAATAATTCATTCCTTGAGGTGAATCCGATTGTTGGAATAGAGAGTGACTCGTATTTGGACCACTTTTTGGAGTGTCTTTATTATTATCATGTGTATCAAGCCTGCAATCGCTTTCTCCTTCCACATCAACAAGATTCTTGCCTGCATTATTTTTCACTAGTTCATTGAATTTACTTATTCCCAGTACTAAAACATCTTCATTGTCCTCCCAAGCTGTTTGCATATCTACTATGCTCTTCATACGTAGCAAATAGCGATCGCATTAGTTTGAGGGCAGCATATTTCTATACTTCTAAAGCTGCGTCAGTAGTTTTTTTTTTGAGAGATGCGAGATTCTGTAATACAAACTGGTTGTTCGGCGTAATTTACGGGTTGTAGAAATACTCGCTGGTGGCCGCTGTGGTGTAGTGTTAAGCAGTGGGCGCTTCCACTCCGCAGCGCCTGAGTTCAAGCCCTGGAGCAACATCGCAAAAAAATGTAGAAGAAAGTTTTTTTCTTAACGGCGCACAGTGGGAGAAATGGTTAATCTAGCGGCGCTTTCTTAATAGCTTCTTAAATACAATGAAAAAATGCATTACTTTATTCTAAAAATATGTGTTAATTATTTATTTATATGTTTTTATGTTTTATTAGAAAAAAAAAACTATTCAGAGTCGGAGCTCTCAGAATTACTGCCGTCAGGTAGATCATTTATATGTAAAAGAAGGTTTTTGACCTCATCATCTATTTCAATGTGATTTTTGGAGTACTTGGAGGTGCTTTTAGACTTAGATGTAATAATAGGATCTGAAGAAACTAAAAGAGTGTGTATTAAGTCTTCCATTGTATTCAACCTTGAGTTTTTTCGCGTATGGTTCCGTCTATAACTGCGAAAATCTTTATTTCTTGCCTCAAGTGCCTCTTCTGACATCATTCCTATTGGTAGCGAAACTTTTTCAATAATTTCTGCTCCGTGTATTAATATTTTATGTACAGATGGAGGCATATAAAACCAAGGATATTCGGAAACAAATAATTATGCTGTATTCCAAGCATATATGCGAAAAGCCTCTATGTTAACTGCATACCCACATGCCATAGTACGCAAAATTATACCAAACCTTTTTATAAGTTCTACTTTTACGCCAGTTACTGTAGAGGCTAAAATTGGATGCTGGAAAAATATTCTTGCAGTATTCCCAGTGTTTGTATTGCCTGATCCTTTCGTGGGAATGTTCACCAATATACCCATTTTTTCTTTTAGCTCAAGTTGAATCTTTCTTTTGGTTTGCTGAGCGATTTCTTTATGTTCTCCACGAATTTGCCAATTTTGTATGGGTATTCTATAGGCGATATGAATTATACACTCAAAGCACCGTATCCAAGCATGGAGTGTTGACAATCCGTACTCATACAAGTGCTCCTGTGGTTGTCTCAATTGAACATTATTTAGATTATTCATGAATTTTGGTGTTGCTCCACAAATTCCACAGGCCTGCGATGATGAGCCCGCTAAAGTGTTAAAAACTTTCCCATCAATCATTGTTAAATGGAATTCATGTACTACTTCGAAAAAACTCAACTTTGTCGGAACAATGCTTACAATTTGCCTTTTAATATTATCTATCTCAACCTTAACTAACTCCGCTGACTCTTTTTCAAAAATTATTTTAATGGGTCTGCAGAACCGAGTTGAAGAAGGCCTGTTATTTTGCCATAGAACAGCGTCTCCTTTTTTTAATTTGTAAAGGCACAATACATACAGCAAATAAATACTCATCAGTTATTTCACAATCAGAAGCACTAAAACGTTGACGGTAAGTGGAGTGACCACTGCTGCCGTCACAGCCCCATTTAAATATTGCTTTTATGCTGTCATTAATATTGGCTGCAGTCAAAACACCTTCAAAAGATTTGGAAAATCCTTGTACTATACGTGCAACAGTATGGTCTACAAGACTTTGCAGGGCAACTTCCGCTGAAAGTTCAGTTACGTGTATGCCACTGGGGTAACACTCTGTTTTAGCCTTAAGTAAAATATCGTAGCTTGGATAAATATTGCAGTTTCGTTCTTTGGCACCATATTGCATTATTTTGTACGACCTTTTTGAGTATCCGCCATCTATATAAAGAGATAAAGCTTCCTCAGGTGTATACGGAATTGGGGTTTTTTGTTCAGAGCTTACAGACTTAAGCATTTTCGAAGCAGTCGAACTTTCTTCAAACAATTTTGAAACAACCTGTGAAGCATTTCTTTTTCCAGCTTTGTAAAGACTTACGCTTGCCGCTACCATTAACTCTTGGTTAGGTGTTTCGTTAACAACTGATGCAATTTTTTTTTTTGAGTTTTCATTGTACACTCTGAAAAAGGTTTTTGTATACGGTGATGAACAGTTGGCTTAGAAAAAATTATATTTTCATCCCACCATTTCTTATTTCGCTCTTCGAACACTGACATAACCCTATGACATTCTTTCCACTTTTCTACAAGTTTGCTTATGAAATTTCTTAATTGTTTTTGAATTTTGCGAGTTTGCTCTTCACTATACTTTGAGCGATCAATGATGTTAGAAAATATATGATTTTCAACCATTAGAAATTTTTTTGTTGGTACTGGTTCACTGTGCCATATTAAAAAAAGCGTGCGTTTAGACTCTGCCATAGTATCTAAAAAAGGAAAAAAATCAGTAACTTGCAAATACTTGCAGCCAATTTTTGGACAAGACGTAGACCACAACATATTTTAACAAATTATACAAACATTGAATCGAATCCCATCGAATCCACCACACTTATTTTCTACGGAACATTGGATTACACATATAAAAACACTTTGATATAGGACAATTTCTTTTTCCATTTTAAAGATCTAAAACATATATTAACAGACCACAATGACTTTTTTTTTTATTTAACACATACCAAATAATAATAATTAAGTCACAAATCTTATTACAAAATTTTATATTTAAGTTTTTCAGTTCAACAAAAATTGCACTTAAAAATAGGTAAATAGTAATTATTGCACTTGCTAAAACATGTGTTAAATTCGAAAGCTCACAGATATGCGAATATTTGGAACAAAACAAAAACGAAAACAGAAAAGACCCCGTTAGGAAATAAATTTTCAATAAAACAAACAAAATTTGGAGAATTCTGAATTTAAAAATTTCGCTAAAGCGCCGCTAGATTGACCATTTCTCCCACTGTGCGGCGGTCGCCCCTCAGCAGGCAATGGTAAACCTCCGAGTGTATTTCTGCCATGAAAAATAGCTTCTCATAAAAATACAATCGCCGTTCGGAGTCGGCGTAAAACTGTAAGTTCCCCCCCTTTGTGTGACAACATCAAGGCGCACACCACAAATCATAGAAGAAGCTCGGCCAAACACTAACATATGCGTAAGCGCCAATCTATTATTATTATTATTATTATTATTATTATTATTAGAAATACTTTGTGTGTCTTGAAATAGTACCTTCTTCCATCGTTCACAACATCGTTCAAAGATATCCACGATCAACTCCTGGCGAACAGAAAATATGTATGTGACGACAAGGAAGTTCCATTGAGGCTCTCCAGGTACGACATTTGTCAATTCTGGCAACTATGTTGAATGCTCTTTTCTGTATTCCGAAAGATTAATTGAAAGGCCTGCTGTCTTCTGTCTGAGCAGATGTCAACCTCCCTTACCGCCATTGCGCCTAACAGAAGGCAATCGACTGCTTCCTTAATAGCAGCAACCTCCGCCTGTAACAAACTGGAAACTCAAATTTAAGGTTGGTGGAAAGCTCCTTGGGGAAAAAACGCCTCCATCGACCCTCTCTTCGAGCTTTGACCCATCCGTGTAAAAGTTTACCGGTGCCTCGCTCCAACCACAGCCCTCCATCCACTCGTACCTAGATGGGATACGCGTTGAGAAAGAGCTAGCTGGTGCCAGGCAAGGCACGCAGTGATCCATGTTACCCGGAAAGATATCGAGGCCCCCGAGAATACTACAGTGTCCGTGCCCCGAGTCTGCCAAGTAGTCAGTGCCCCTTAGTCTAACCGCCGCCCTTGCTCCGGCCGCTTTACCCGCCATATCTACAGGCGATATGTTAAGCATAACGTTAAGGGCCAGAGTGGGAGCGGTCCTAAGCTCCCCAGTGATCCCAATTAGGGCTGCTCATTGCACTCGCTCCAGCCTGCTAACTACCGTAGCCTTCTCCAGTGGGAGAAAGGCCCCATCTCTTACCTATTGCCCCTCTGCAGCTATATAAAGCCACAGATGTCTTTCCCGCTCTCTCCTCGATATTAGGCTTCCACGACAACTTTCTGTCAAGAATCAAGCCCAAGTACTTGACCCTGTCAGAAAGCGACAGGCGAAAGCCTCCGACAGAGAGAGGAGGGGCGTGGGGCACGTTATACCTCCTATTGAACAAAATGTACTCCGTTTTGCGGGGACTTACAACAAGTCCGCAGTTCGCAGATCATTTGATCACCAGGTTCAAGTAACCCTGGGTTAAGTCGTAGAGGGTTTCGATAAATTTTGCCTTTATTAAAAGTGCCACATCAGCCAAACGTATCAGTAAAAAAAAACTTTGACATGGTGGAACAGTAGCCTTCTCCAGTGTGTTCCACAAGACGGGGACGCCATAAGACATAATGGGATTGACTATGGTCTCATAGAACCAGGAAATAACTTGGGAGAAGGCCCAATCTCTTACCTATTGCCCCTCTGCAGCTATAGAAAGCCACAGATGTCTTCGTCGCTCTCTCTTTGATATTAGGCCCCACGACAACTTTTTGTCAAGAATCTAGCTCAAGTACTTGAATCTGCCAGAAAGCGACAGGCGAAAGCCCCCGACAGAGAGAGGAGTGGTATGAGGCCCCTTATACCTCCTATTGAACAAAACGAGCTCCGTTTTACTAGGACTTACAACAAGTGCGCAGTTCGCAGAACATCTGGTCACCAGGTTCATGTAATCTTGAGTTAAGTCGTAGAGGGTATCCTGAAATTTCCCCCTCACTAAAAGTGCCACATAATCTAAACGTAGCAGTAAAAAACACTTTAACATGGTGGAACAGTTCAGTTTATAGCAAGTATTTTTGATTTAAATATTTGAAAATATTTTTATTTTTAAAATAATAAAATAAAAAAATAAGAAACCTAAATTAACAAAAGAAAAACATTATGAAAACCTTTTTCACAAGCCCAAGGCCGATAATTTAATAAAACTCAAATTTTCGTTCTAATATTAATTTTAATTGTTCGACTTCAAATTGACCTCAGAAACTCCTGATTGTGCCCGGTCGAAAAAAATAAAACAAAAACATTAAATTAAAGAAGAAAAAATATAAATATATATATTAAATATAAAGAAAAAAACTTCCACCGCCCGTGGATTCGAACCTCAGATCTCTCGACCGGCACGCCAGTGCTTTGCTCACTCAGCCATTGCGACTGTTGGAGTAGAGCTAGCAAACTGATATTCATACTTATTCACCTCCATTAGGAACATGCTGAAAAAAGCTCTCTCACTCACCACTCGTGGTAAAGAGCTATTTTGACTGAAATCACTTGTATATCAATTAGCTCGCGTCAGTGGCGTAGGCAGGATTTCGCGAAAGGGGCAGAAAAACTTCAGCGATAGCTTAAAGGTGGGGTTGAGGGTCCTCAATGGCTAGAGGCGTCGCACAGTGGTCCAATCTGCTCTATTAGGGGAATTTAATTATTATACTAAGAACTAAGATAGATATCGGGATGCAATTTTGCACAAATTATGTCGGTATGACTAACAACTTCTGCTCATAAAATGGGCAAGATCGAATGGCGACCACGCCTACCAACCATATAATTAAAAAATCGTAAAATTTTTCGTCAATTTCTGGTACATTTTTTAAGCACTTGCGCTCGGTTATAGATACCTGCATACCTAAAACTTTTTTAACTATTTGGGATGAATTAAAAATATAAAGTTCGTTATGTATATACTGTATTGACGCCGAATACGAATCAGCCCCTAATATATGTATAAAATAAAGAAATTGCTAAAAGGTCAGATCAAGCTTGACAACTTTTAGGGCCGTTTCCTCATCTAACCTTTAGATTACCGGCCACTTTATCGTCTCGATATACGAGTTTTCGTTTTCTCATCAGCGCATTAATTTCTCGAATTGATAAATTGCTGTTCACCCGATGCAACCTCTAAAAATGTGTACCCAACTTTAAATGTTGGTTCGGTTTTGTTTCATGAGTCAGATATATTAGATATTCCAACCAAGGTTGCTCTTGCTCTATATTTGCTTATGTTGCATTGTGAACCTTTGAAATTATATGACGAATGGTAGTGAAGTTTCACTCTACGGAATAACAAATTTATTTTTACCGGTAAGATAAGAAAACTAAAACACTTTAAAGTGAGGAACAATTTATCTGCACTGTTAGTAAAGGCAATTTTACTGCTTACATTAGAAAATGGCCCTCAGTAAGTAAACGATACTGATGCTTTGATACATTTGTGTCGAATACACCGGCACACAAAAAAAAATTACTGTGATGTGCATTTGACCGGACCTCTACCTATTGTTATGTATTTCGATCCGCACAATTCGAATTTAAAGTCCGTTTGGCCTATATACCTCCTAGATTTCGATAAAACTTCAAAAAAAAAAAACCGTAAAAATAGTAAAAATCGGCAATACAAAACGGGGTTTTGAAGTTTTCTCGAAATCTAGGAGGTATATTGGCCAAACTGAATTCAAATTCGGATTCTGCGGGTCGAAATACATAACCATAGGTATGTCCGGTCAAATGCACATCACACTAATTTTTTTTGTGTGCCGGTGTTATTAGTGCGAGAGCTTCTTCAGGCGAAATACCTTTAGGACACTTCTTTGCCAATATGAACTTCTTAATAGCAGTACCTCTTTCTGGAGAAGCACTTAAAAGCTCATTAAGTAGCGTAGCTCAT
>NW_023458563.1:40773256-40793633 GCF_013731165.1 Rhagoletis pomonella
TAGAACTTGCAGGTCCATTGTGATACCACTGTGAAATATGGGAACCTCAGTGACTATTCTGCACAGAACCATTTTCAATCTCTTATGAAGCATAGGATTGGTTTTATTCCTACACCGGATAGTTCCGTGGGAGAGCTGAAAAAGTGCCTACCTAGAAAGCTCGCTCTGCTCTTAGCTTAAGCTGGGCAGATATAGAAGAAGTTCTGAACTGTTTCTTCCTCATCTCTGCAACTTCTGCAATATATATGGGAGAATATTCCTAATCTCTAAACGTGATCACCAAATAGTCAATGACCGGTTACACAAGCCTTGACCATCAAAATGTCCTCCCTTGAGACTAAGCAGCCCTTCAGGTTTTTTCCTATCAATTTGTGGCCATAGTAGCCTAGTTGTTGTACAAGTACCCTCCCCTAACCATGACCTATTGGCCCCTTGAATGATGTTATTTCTAATCCTTAATTAGCAGGCTGCCATGACCTGCTTTCACATGGTGGAAGATTGGTACCTGTCCCCGCAGCTCCAGCTAACAAATGATTGGAGACCTGTCTGCACGGGCATCCTAAGCGAGTCGCTTAAGCCCCGTCTGCCTCCTAACAATGGCGGTCTGGCCCCTGTCCTGCTCGAGGCTAAAGCAGAAGACGAAGCCACGCCTGTCGGTTTTTTTTGGAGGACCGTCCTCTTTACTGATTCTTTGTTTGGAAATTTCACTCATAATCTTGGTCCTACGAGTACCGGACAAAGGAGGTCCACTTGCACAGAGGTTTGTGTGCAAAGATAGAGCTATATAGAACCGGAGGTCGCCAGATATTCGGAGCACTCCG
Source organism: Rhagoletis pomonella (assembly GCF_013731165.1). Classification (NCBI taxonomy): domain Eukaryota; kingdom Metazoa; phylum Arthropoda; class Insecta; order Diptera; family Tephritidae; genus Rhagoletis; species Rhagoletis pomonella. The sequence continues at coordinate 40,774,078 of NW_023458563.1, forward strand.
TTCGAGACTGGGCTAGTTATTAATCTGGGTCCCCAGCCAGGCTGAACATCAGCACGGGTCGTCTAACACCTTGTTCCAACCCGGAGCCTTTTTCAAGAGGTTCGCTGCTTCGTTACCACTATAGGCGACGATCAAAACCATTTCCATATGTTGAGGAACTTGAGCACATGGCACTGATTTCTGATCTTCGCTGGACACTGTTCTGACATCGTACAGAGCCTAAAAAATGTGGTGCCCATTACCAGTCGGCACCCTCGTGGAGGGTTCAGCCGGAGCATTTTCGCGTGTTTAATCAGGCAAAAAAGGTTTTTGTTAATGCAAAAAATGTGTGTTTTTTATATCTCTTTTGGCTTAACCACCGCAATTGCGTGCTGTAGCCTTTTTGTGTGACGGCAAAAAGGGCGTAAGCGACAAAATTACTTGTTTCATTAAAGATGGGCAAATAAAACCACCAGTATAATATGCCTAACATCAATCTTAACTTGTTCATTAACCTATACGTTAGTATCTATAGCAGTGATTCCCAAAGTGGTCCAGATGGACCCCCAGGGGTCCACGGGAGACTCGACGTGGGCCACGGTGACGTGAAAGATATGGGGATCCATGAGTTGTAAATGGGGCTCCACGAAAATTTATCTGGTTTCGATGTAAAGAACCAAAATGGTTGCTTGATAGCTTCTTTATTTAACTTTAATTTGTTTGAGTGGTGTATGGTGCTCTTGATGCACTGCTGCACTTACCGTCACCTTGTGTTTTCATACGAGGGGAAGCCTTAGCACTCCCACCTTCGGCAATCGAAGCCACCATCAGCGAGAGAGTATTTTGATGTATTTACGAGCTCTATTTTTTAAAACCTACAGGTTTGTAATCACATTATTTTTATAAATAGAACACAAGAAAATATTTTACTGTTATTTTGGCCACTCTGAGTTTAGTTTTTGAATTCTCCCGCAAGTTTACATTGTTGGATCTAATTATCACATTTCATTTTTTTTTACGAGCTTTGGGAATATTTAGAAATGTATCAACAGGGGGTCCACCGAAACCAGTAAATTTTTGAAAGGGGTCTACGAGAAAAAAAGTTTGGGAACCTCTGATCTACAGTAACTTCAGTGTTATCAAGAAAAAACCGCCTACTGAAAAATTTACTTTTTGTCGCTTACGCCTATTTGGCGGTTAGGGGTCGTTATATATATATTTTTTTTATTAGGACTTTACTTAAGTGTGCTATTGGTATCTTCGTCTCTGCGGCAAAAGTAATATATACTTCCTTAATAGGTAAATGATTATCTGTAGCTCGTTTCTGTAACAATTCTCTACCAATGCGAATCGAGATATGAATTCGCCGCCCTGTTCTCTACTGCTAATGAGTAATAGAGAACTGCGTATATTCTCTACCAGTAGAGAAATAATCGGTAGAGAAAAGTTACAGAAACGAGCTACTGGGTTGCAAAGGTCTCTATCAGCTGAGTCACTTTAATACAGTTTGGTTTGAAAAAAAAAGACGATATAAGTTTGTAGTTACTTTCAAAATTGTTATATATATATTGTTGTTGTATAATTTACTTTAAAATTCTATGTTGATTCGATTGGCAATATCCAAAATATTTGCCAAAACTAAAAAAATTAATTTTTATTGGTGCGGAATCAAATCAAAAATATCGATAGTATCGTCGATAGTTTGCGAACTCTACATGGCAGTGCTGGCAATCTACATAAGTGTTGTCATGCGCTACGCAACCATATCGCTTGTGGGGCCATTACACCATCTGCCTATGGAAAAGTAATACTTTAGAGAATGTGTGCGACCTGCCCGTACTTTTATGTATTGTATTATAATGGATATAAAGCCTCCTTTCTCTTACTTTAGGTTTAACTGGGGCTCACTTGCACAATTGAGAGATTGTCCTTTGTGATACCACATTCTGAATGGCACCCAATACTTAATCGATAAAACGCCCCGAGCCGATTCTATATTTACGGATTCGGCTAAACTCAATGCCCCACAGCTTCTCGGGGTCTTGCAAACGCTGGGAAGGTAATGTTGAGGTGATTCTATCTCGTCGTTTCCAAGGCAACTGCGGCGTATGGGGTCCGGTCGTATGCTCAGCATTATTGCGTGAATACCGATAGAACAGTGATCCGTTTAAACCCCCACCTAAAGTGAGATCTGTGGCTTTTCGTGTGTGAGGAGTGCCCTCGACAGCCCCCTGCCCACCCTCGGCCGGAAGGACCTTGCGATCGCACATGTTCTGGTTTTCTCCCAGCGCTTGCTGAGCTGACATGAGGCCCATCTATCAAAGAGTGTGCCACAGGTGAACAATGGCACCCCCACAGTTCCCCGCAATGTCGCTTTGACCCGGAACCCAAATTAATTTAATACAGAAGTATTCCGACGAGACCGAGAAAGAGAGCATATATTCCTTAACCAAGTTAGAGCGCACCTCCACCGTGCTCAAGGCCCTGATAGCTGCTTGGCTATCAGAATAAATGCTCACATGCCTGACTGTCATGGAACTCCGGAGCAGTGAATCCATCGCCTCCCTGATAGCAGCCAATCCTGCCTGGAATACACTGCAGAAGTCCGGGAGCCTGGACTTTCGTGCTGATGGAAAGTTCTCGACAGACATTTGCCGTCCAGTTTCGATCCATCCGTGAAGAAGAAGTTTACCGCTCCCCCTCTCCAGAAGTTCCACCCAGCCCAATCCTCCCTTTAGAGAAAGTGGGCAAAGAAGAAGCTCCTAGAAGTCATTTTGGTGGCGGACTAATCTGTGAGCCCACTAGAACTCCAGAGTATCCAGTCCTTAAGTCGGTCAACCAATCGGTTTCCCTGAGTCTAAAAACTATTCGCGCAGTGGAAATTTTGCCTGCAACGTCGACAAGCACTGCGTTATGTTCAGTGCTAATATGGGGGTGGTCCGCCGTAACCCACAATTGAAAGTCGCTGATTACGTTTCTACAAAAAAAAATTGGCTGATTTGATTACACCAAACAAATTGCCAAATTTGTGGCAAGATGATGAAGATTTTCAGAATGGTAGGAGAATCATAAGTCGCCACTGATACTGCAGAGCGTGGTGTAAACAGGTCCAAGATTACAATAAATGATTGACAAAAAAAAGAAGACAAACTGCAATATTTAATACAAGTCGGAAAAGATTATAATCGCCAATTTCCATCACTTACAACACGGTGAATTCATATAATCGCAAAGCACAAAAGCAAAAACTATATTAGCAAATTATACGTAAAATGACAATAAGAACACCAACAAATTTACTACAAACACATCATTTTGAAAATCAGTACAAATTCGCATTGGAATCAGCCGCTCTAGTAACACCACCTTATATGAATTCGTCTTGAGTTATAACCAGGGAACGGCTTTTTAGGACCTAAAAACCTATAAAAAAGGCAAAATAAAATAACGAAATAGGACGGAAAAGGCAAAAAAAAGGTATTGCAAAAAAAGCAAAATAAGGCACTAAAAAAGACAGAAAATACGAAGAACAATCAAAAATTACATTTATTTTAGAAATGTTTATATTACAAGTAAAATGAGAAAAACTATGAACTAATTTCATTATATGAAAAATTTGTACTTTGAATCTTTGACTATTTTATCATTTCGAGTTTTTAACTCATAAAACTTTAATCTGTATAGTTGTAGTAACATTGAACCACAAGATGCATTTTGAAGTTTTCTGGCAGCATTTTCATTCGATTTTCGCGAAGAAAAGCCTTGAATGTACTAAATGTGCGCTCGACGTAAGTTGATACAAGTGGCGCCCAATTTAAATATGGAACGTTTGAAACGTTCATATTATCAGGAATAAGGGCGTTTGCCTCACACTTAACAATTTTATCCACACCCCTTATTGTCTCCAAGCCTAAGTTAGCTGAGAAAACGGCTTTGAATTTGTCCAACACCAATTTGGCAATAGGCCCCTGCGCTTCTATAAGCCGCTTCTCAATGTTATCCAAAATATTTAATACCTCACCAACTGGAGTTCCTACAATTACATTAAAAGTGTATGTGAATTATTAATTTTTTACTGAGAATTTGGTTTTTCCACAACCTGTTTTCTGTAGACGTTCGAAAACTTTTTCCTCTAAAAGAAAACCAAAATTGCATTTTATATATATCAAATTCCCCAGAACCGATTTTTTGCTCAACAATTGCTTCGAGAAACTGACACATGCTGCATCGTCCGTTATTTGGTCAATTATTCTTTTGATGGAATCATAGTTTTCGGCATAATATACGGCTGCAATTAGCCAAAATGCCCCATCGAGTTATCACCTGTATAAATTTACAAATAATTATAATTAAAATTAACAACAATAGCAATTTATCTTGACATACCGGGTGAGGAGGCAGAGGAAGATTGGGTTCCATTTCTTTGAAAACTGCCACCCTGAATGGGCTTTTCAAGAAAACTTTTTTTAAGTTTGAAATTAAGACGTCAACATCTGAGTACTTCGAGCGTAGAGATTCGCAGACCCGGTGTACGCCATGTGCGACGCAGGTGATATGAATCATATTAGGATAAAGCAGCTTCAATGATGACGCACTTTTCTTCATGTAGGGTGCTGCATCAGTCACAAATACCAACACTTTTTCACGTTGGAATCCTATTGGCCATAAAATGTGCATAGAATCGTCAAACAATGTTGCGATTGTTGATGAGTTCACCTTATCCAACACCTCCACCGTCAAGAGATAGCCGCGTCCGCTTTCACGCAACGGTCCAACAATAACGTTGGTTACACTGCGGCCTGCCTTATCTGTAGTTTCATCGATGGACACAAAGACGGGGCTTTCTCCTATTTCTAAACGAATTTTCTGCAAAACGGACTCGTAACAATCCTTCACGTAATTTTTTCTAAGAGTTTATTCATCGGGAAGGGATTCCTGAACGTATTTTTCAAAGAATGATTTGAATTCCACACTCTTCAATTTATAAAGTGGAGTTCTGCATGCAATCATCATTTTAGTAATATCTGCGTAAAATACATTCTTTTCCACAAATGGTGCTATCATTTGGGTCTTGTTTTTCTTTATTTGTAATCCTTTTATATGTTTTTCACTTTTAATATGCTGCTGAATATAATATTTTTTTTCGTGATTAACTTTTACTGAACAAATATTGCAAAATAAAACGGTCCCATCAGTACAAAATACATCCGAACCAAACTCGGCAATCAGAGTGTGAATTTTTAAACTCTTGGTAATTTTAGACTTCGGCATTGCTTTTTTAGTTTTTACACTAAATAACTTTTTGTTTCAAATAACGGCTGGCAAACTCTATTGAAGTAAAACAGTTGTTAGTTGTGCACATCAGCAACTGTGTTGATAGATTTTAGCACGCAGCAGAGTGACATGAAAATTTATTTAAGCTTAAGTATTCACTACTTACACACTGCGTTTTTCTATACATACTAATTTTCGAATATGGGCATGTGTATATTTCTTAATCTTTAAAAAAAATTGTAAATGCTATAATCACTTTTTTAAAGGTAGAAAGGGCAAAAAAAAAGGCAAATATCTTAAAACAGGCAAAAAAGGCAAATATCTTAAAAAAGGCAAAAAAAGGCAAATATCTTAAAAAAGGCAAAAAAAGGCAACATCAAATGGGTATATATGGAATCACGGAAAGCTAAATCGTGGACATTCTTGATCGAATATACTCTATCTCTTTAGCAGAAAAAAAGGCAATTTCCATAAAATCCGTTCCCTGGTTATAACAAATAATTTATAAACTATAAAGAATTACAAATAAAAAAAAAACAATATTTGGACCTTTTCAAACTTCTGACTCAAGGCGCAAATTTTAATGGCCTGCAATTGGGCTCACACTTTGCATATCGTAGTTATCCCTTAACTTAACGTTTTTAGGGAGTGTCACGATTAAATTTACAATTTTTGTAAAATAGTTTCATTAGTCTACAAGTAGATACAAAACTGTACTTTTGGCAAGTTTTGAAGACTTTTGGTAGGAAAGATGCACCGTGAGTAAAAGGCTAAAGTCCATTGTCAAGGAATTGATATATATACATATGTACATAGAAAGGCTTTGATTTCACCAACTGTCAAATATATTTATATATGTATGTATATATTTATAAAACTGAAAGGAGCATTCGATAGTACGAAAAGAGTTTGCTTGAACATATTTATATTTAATACTTCTATAAGTATATTGGCAGTAACCTATCTGCGCAATGTGTTTGGATTCAGCAATCAAATGAAGAAAGTTTTGAGCCAAATGTAAGTTTTGCGCGTACGCAGGTTTTCCATGTATTAGTATCTGTGAATACCCAGCAAACATTTGGAGTCATAAATGAGTCTTTAAGGAGTCCTTTTTCGGAGCCATTACGCTCATAATGAGATCATTTAAGAGTCCGATATGAGGGTGTTTCCGTTCCTCCGAAGGTTGACTTATATGAGCTTAAATTCATATATCAAAGAGACTCAATATGAGTCATATTGGACTCTCATTGGTCTTACATATACGGCTCATTTTGGACTCTATTAGAACAATTTTTGACCTCATACATGAATCATTTCGGACTCTTTTTAAGGCTCTTATCAGCTTAATAAATTACTACATTCGGACTCTTATTTTAAGTTGTTCTATGAGTCTTATTGAACGCACTATATTTGAAAAGGCATTCAGCAAAACTTTCTTTCAAATAACACACATACATACTTACGTGCATATACACATTCCAACATGCATTTAATAGCCGCAGCTGCATAAATTTTTTTAATTTTTTGTTTTGTAATTATTTTCAATCTAATATATAAAAATCTCGTGTCACGGTGTTAGTGGTCGAGCTCCTCCTAAACGGCTTGACCGATCATTATGAAATTTTTTGTGCATATATGGTAGCTATGAGAATCGGATGTAAAGTATATTTCATTCCGTAAGGTGCAGGGGGCGTGGCACCTCCCATACAAACCGAATTTTTCATACTGCAAATCTCTGGAAGTGTTCATGGTAGAGTACTCGAAAATGGTATGGAGATATACGAAAACAATCGCATACTCATGTAGAAAAATTATGGTTTTTGGAAAAGGGGGCGTGGCACCTCCCATACAAACCGAATTTCTCATACTGCATATCTCTGGAAGTGTTCGTGGTAGACTACTGAAACTTGGTATGGAGATAAATGAAATCGATCACATGGTCATGAAGAAAAATTGATGCTATTAGAAAAGGGGCGTGGCACATCCCATACAAACCGAATTTTCCATACTGCATATCCCGGAAAATGTTCACGGAAGAGGACTCGAACATGGTATGGAGATATATGAAAGCAATCGCATACTCACGGAGACAAATTATGGTTATCGTAAAAGGGGGCGGGGCACCACCCATACAAATCGAATTTTTCATTTTGCTTAACTTTGGAAGTGTTCATGGTAGAGTACTCGAACCTGGTTTGGAGATATATGAAAACAATCGCATACTCATGGAGAAAAATTGTGGTTATTGGAAAAGGAGGCGTGGCACCTCCCATAAAAACCGAGTTTTTCATACTGCATACCTCTGGCAGTGTTCACGATAGAGTACTGGAATTTGGCGATTAGGGTGTCCCTATCCTAAAAAAATTTTCTCTATTTTTTTCTTTTAGATCTTTTGGTATTTTTGTATGAAAAATCTAATATATAAAAATATCGTGTCACGGTGTTTGTGGTCGAACTCCTCCGAAACGGCTTGACCGATATGAATGAAATTTTTTTGTGTATATTTGGTAGGTATGATAATAAGGTGTAAAGTATGTTTCATACCGCTAAGTGAAGGGGGGCGTGGCACCTCCCATACAAACCAAATTTTTCACACTTTATATCTCTGCAAGTGTTCATGGTAGAGTACTGGAACTTGGTATGTACAAGACATATAGTCATGAAGAAAAATTTGTTGTATTTGAAAAAGGGTGCGTGGCACCTCCCATGCAAACCGAATATTTCACACTGCATATCTCTGGAAGTGTTCATGGTAAGAGTACTTGAACATGGTATGGATATATGAGAAATCACTCCCATACTCTTATAAAAAATTGCGGCTATTTTATAAGGGGGGGTGTGGCGCCTTTCAAACGGTACTGAAGCTATTACGTATCTTTGTATGCATATACAATTTTGCTAGGTTATTTAAGATGGTAATGGAAATATGCCTTCCGACAACCACCAAAACGTAATATTAGAAGATAAATGCGTCAGTGAAAATCATGAACGTGAACTGTTGGTGAAAATGTTGTACCAAAATGTTTCAATACAAAAAAATTTATTTTGGGCGGGACGAAGTTCGCCGGGTCTGCTAGTTTCTGTATAAAGAAGTTTAGATATAAATTTCGAATCTTTCCTGTTTTTATATTGGCACAAGGTGCTGGCTCATAACTTGGATTATATATGAATACTGAAAGATTCATATAAGAGTAAAAAAAAATTTTGTTTTTGACTCATGTATTCTGAACGCTCAGAATATTCTCGCAAACATATTCTGAGCCAAGGCGAATTAATGTAAGGTGATAGCAGGACTACAAAAACAAAAATTTACATGTATTTTGTTTTTGCTTTGGCGGCATAAACTGTCAAAATCTGTAAGAGTGTGCGTAGGAATTCAAACAAAATTTTTCAATTTGATATCAGAAGCCGTGCGGCGAAACGCAAATACAAAATCAGCTGAGCTAGTAACACCACCTTATATAAATTCGCCTTGTTCTGAGCGTTCAGAATATAAGAATCGGAAAGGAGTCCTAGGTAGGTAAGAAATATGAGTTTCAAAAACAAAAATTTTTTTTACTCTTATATGAATCTTTTAGGATTCATATATGATCCAAGTTATGAGCAGGCACTTTGTTCCAATATAAAAACAAGTAAAGAAGTATAAGTTCGGGCGAAACCGAACTTTATATACCCAGCGCACGTATTAAATATCGTTTTTTTTCACCTTTTAGTAAACTTCATGATAAGGAAGAGTATTTTTCCGGATGTAAAACAGTTCCAATAATAGGCTATGATATATTGAAATAATTGGACCAAATTTGGTGGAAATCGGTAAGGCGGTTATCGATATATACTTATGTAGTCCCCTAAATATCATTTTATGCTAAGAGTTCATTGCATATATCGATTTTGAGTAAATTAGCTTAAATAGTTACTAATTTATCGCAGTTTTCGAATATCTGTAAATTACCGTGGGCGTGGTTCTTGTCTGATTTCAAAAATGATCAACGGGTTTCTTAGTAAGGCCCTAAGCAATGTTCGCACCATGGTACAGAGATCAGCATTTCGTCATAAGTGGGCGGGGCTACGCCCTTTTGCAAAAATTTCATAACTGTCTTATTTTACGGAAATATCTTAGTTTGTGCATATTTCGAAAATACCGTTATATGGGAGGTGGGCGTGGTTATTGCCCGATTTTGCCCATTTTCAATCCCAACCGACTTACCAAATTTCGTTGACATATCTCAATTTTTGCTCGACTTATCGTGTACACGGACAGACGGACGGACAGACATGACTTAATCCATTTCTCTTTTCATTCTGATCATTTATGTATACATTTGTCTATATCTATCCCGATTCGTTTAGGCTGTTACAAACAACCGTTATGCGAACAAGGTTATAATAGCCTTGTGCACAAGTGCGCTCGGGTATAACAATAATGGCTCGAAATTTATATCTAAACTTGTTATATGAATAATAATATTATATATGATATGAAAAATAATTTGGAAACAAAAAATAATCAAAATTTAGCTGCAGCAGCTGCTACTTATTACATAAATGTTGCAATATACATATATATGCATGCGCAGAGGTATGTATGTATATATGCAACAGTATTTGAAATGAAGAGTCGAAGAATAAGGCGAATAAGATTCACAGAACAGCATGAAATAAGACTCCGTAAGTAGGCATTTATGAGACCAATAACCTCAAAAAGAGTCCAAAATGTGCCGTATATGAGACCAATAAGAGTCAGAGTTTTTTACTCTGGGGTGCTTATGCCCCTTTTTTTTGACGATGTTTACTTATACAAACCAAAACTTTATGATGAAGTATTAAAATTTTATTTTAAAGCTACCTGGAAATTAAAAAACCGCACATTATTATTATGGAATGTTGGGATCAACTTGTCAAATAACGTTAAATTACAGGCATCTAACCCTAATTTATTTTTCATGTAAATATAGGTTCGAGTATTTTTTATGAAGTGTGAAGTAAAGTGTTTTGTGATATAATATTATTTTTCATTTTGTGAATTTGGTGCAAGGTCTAATAAAGCAATTGCATGTACTATTTAAAAAAAAAAAAAAAAAAATGTAAAGTTAAACCTTGCGTTTATTAATGCAATATATACATATAAAGACTTATTTCTTGCTTACAATGTTGGTAAAATGAAGGATATAATTAAGTAACTAAACAACTTATTCAGAATTTTTATTGTAATAATTTAAATTGCAAATTCAAATTTTGCGCTTTCCTTTTACGAATCTTTCTATTATCCTTTCAGTGTCAATTTCAATATCAAAGTGTACGTGTAAAAGTGCTAGACCTATCAGTCTTTCTTCAATCATGGTACTACGCAACCATGTTTTTAACCGGCGAAGGGTTGAAAACTTCTTTCGGAAGTAGCGTTAGCGTAGAATGCGGAAACGTTTGTTAATCAATGGAAACGCATATTCGTCGCATTTACCAAGAACTTCTGCTGCTGATTTTGGGAATGGCTTTTATACACTTTATACTCTCCTTCCAAATTGATACCGTCTTTTTCTAAGAAAAGTTCGTATCGCAATTATAATAGGGAGTTTTAGTTTTTTAAACTATAATTTTATTCTATAAATAATCTTGTGCAAGCCTAAGAAATGGTTACGGTTGAAGATTAAAATAAACAAGTAGGAAAGTCTAAGTTCGGGCGAAGCCGAACATTAAATACCCGACGCAAGTATTAAATATATGACTTTCACTTTTCCGAAAGCTACCGCTACAATTTTAAGTAAATTAGCGTCCTTAAATTTCGAAATATTGACGTTTCAAGCAATTCTGAAATTTACCGTTATATGAAAGGCGGCCTCAATTTTAGTCCGATTTCAATAAATTTCAACGTTTTGCTTTTATGTGGCAAGCACAATAACTATACCGAGTTTGGTACAAATTGGTGGAACGTTTACCGAGATACATATATGTGATCATAAGTGGGCGGTGCCACGCCCATTTTCCAAAATTTTATCATAAGCATATTTCTTGGTAAAGAATTGTTGCAAGCATAAATTTTGAATAAATTAGCTTCAATATTTACCGATTTATCGAAGATTTTGTATTTCTCTAAATTACCGTTATATGGGATGTGGGCGTGGTTATAGACCGATTTTAAAAATTTTCGGCCATTTGATATGCTGTACCAAGACCAATAACTGTGCCAAGATTGGAAGAAATTGGTGCAGCGGTTACCAAGATATACGCGTGACTACGCCCATTTTCCAAAAATTTATAATATTATTATTTTTCTTCTAAAATTTATTGTAAATGTCAATTTTGAGTGAACAATCTTCAGTAGTTACTAAAATATTGCAGTTTTCGTATTTCTGAAAATTACCGTTATATGGGAAGTGGTCGTGGTTTACGGTTGCCAGACGTACTGATTTTATCAGTACAGTACTGATTTTTCAACTCTTGTACTGATTTTATTAATTTCTTCAATCAGTACGCTAATGTCCTGATTTTTGTAAATTTGTACTGAATTTTCAATTCTAACAAAATACTTTAGGATTTTCTTAAGGTTTTTACATAACGTTGGAACTCCCTTAAACTGTACTGTAAGAAGTAAGAAGAAAATAATTTAATTGTAGTTGACATGTTTCAGATAATGTTTGATATGCCCAAGAAATTAATACAACAAAAAGATCAGTCGTTTTATGGGCATATTGCCGGGTCGTTACGTACCATTTGCGATGTCAGTCGAGTGTTGCTAGTTATCTCGAAAATAAGTTTCAGTTAAATAACAATAAATTTTAATATTCGAATGGCCTTTGCCTATAACTTGTAATGCTTTTTTTTACAATTTACTGACAATGTAAAAGAGTTATGCATACAAGGCATAGAGTCAGATATTCTTTTTAGTGAATTCTTAGTCTTTCAAAGTTTTTGCGTAGAAAAATTAATTTAAGCCATTAGGAATTATAGATGAAGTCCTTAAATGGTGGTACTTGCCCATATTTTGAAAAATATGTAATATTGTTTGTTTTTTTTTCCATACCACACTCAATCGAAGCGGCTGAGAGGATCTTGAGTATAAACTTTGCTTCACAAGGAGAGAAACCAGCTTTTAATTAAGAATTTTTAAAGTGAACTTTAAACACTAAATTAATTTAATTTGATATTCAAAAATTTCGTAAATATAAAATATTTATTGGCTTCTGTGTACAATGATATGTACACTCATGTTAAAATGAATAACACTTTTATTTTTTATGAACTATATTTCATTTATATACCAAAATATTGTTAAAAACAACTACTCTGGCGTTTTAAAGTATTATCTGATACTTACATTAAAAATTTTGTTTTGAATAAAAATGCACTGAAAAGTGCTGATTTTTTTTAGCTTGAAAAAGTCTAACGTACTGATTTAGAGCATAAAAAATTTGGCAACCCTAGCGTGGTTACAGTCCGATTTCGCCCATTTTCAATACCATCCGTCCTACGCCCGAAAGAAGTGCACGTACAAAGTTTCGTTAAGATATCTAAATTTTTACTCGAGTTATCGTGTGCACAGGCGGACGGACGGACAGACGGAAGGATGGACGGACGGACGGACAGACAGTCACTGCTTAATCGATTTCTCTTTTCATTCTGATCATTTATGTGTACATTTGTCTATATCTATCTCGATTCGTTTTGCCTGTTACAAACAACCGTTATGTGAACAAAGTTATAATACCCTTGTGAACAAGTGCGCTCGGGTATAAAAAGGGCCACATCGCCTTACGAAGTTTTTTTTTCCGCAACAAATTATTGAAAAAGCGTGTGAAAAGAAAAAAATTACGAAAGGTATGTGAAATCACAGAATAAACAGTATATAGAAGACGCACCACATACAAATTTATTTTTCTTCGGCGGACGTAATATAACAACCCGGACCAGAGCAGAGAAGTTAACATCACGACCACTATGAATAACATGGCGACCCGGAACAGAGCAGAGGAGTTAACATCACATCCACTATCAATAACATGAAGTTAACATCTCGCCACAAACACACATCGTTGCGGCGAGCTTGAAAAAAATGTATCAGGTGCCAAGCAGAAAAAACATCAAAAGCAAACAAAACTGTTGTTTGTTAAACTATTATTTAAAAATCAAGTATTAAATAAACAGGGCGATTCTGAACAGTAACTCCCTGGGAGTTTTCTCTCTTGAGTTGAGCTGCCAAAAGAGTCAAACAGCTTTTTCGAAGTTCGAATTTCCTCCACCTAAATTTTCGGGGAAAATGCTGCTCCCTGGGTGTTAATTATTGGAGGATTTCTTTCTCGGGAGAAACAAATTCCCGGAGAACAAACTCCCCGGGAATATTAAGAATTGGCCTGAAAATTTTATAATTAAATCTATAGTTATAAAAAATATATATTTCTTGTTTCTGTCTGCTTATTTGCATAACGAAAAACAAACTTATAGGGCCCCTAACCCACATGTGTGTTGTATTTTTTGGTAGCTTCAGCTTTAAAACGTAAAAAAAAATAATGCTGGACACCAAAATCAAAACTAGACTAAAAATTTCGCAGTTGTCGCCATACACAGCACAAATTGTTGTACAATAACACAAGCATGAGCAAAATATCAAAATAATTTTTATTTTATCGCAATAGCTGTGCAGTTTAGTAGAAACGACCCCATACACCACACAAACGATCGACGCAAGCCCGATATTGCGTAATGTTTTTGTGTGGTTTAGGGGCCCTATAACAGCGGCACGAGCACAGCAATTCCGTGTTTTGTTTCCCTTAGAAAAGTTACCAAATCAAACTTATAAATATCTATATATAAGTTGTGAGACTTTAAATAATAAGAAAAAAAATATTTGCCTATAGACTAGTAAGACTATTCATAGTTTTCAAAAATTCATTTCTGCCAGCCGAAAGTATAAAAATACGGCATTTGGAAACAAACAAATAGCAGATATTACAATTTAGAAAAAAAGTATTAAAAATTATACAATTGTATCAAAACGGCAACGCTGATCGTGATGGAAAACGAAGTTATTTAACATCTTGTCATCATAGCGACGATGGAATTAACAGCATCAGCCGAGTGAACTGCTAAACTAACAAAGGCAGCGCCGCTTGTGATACCCTTGCTTAGTGTTGTTCCGATACTGTTATGTACTCGATACCTGTACTCTTTAAAAATATCGAAGAAAAGTATCGATGCTACAAATATATCGGAGAGAAGTAGTCGATACTTACTCATATCGAACTCATTACAGCATTCCGCAGAACTAATATAATAATTTCAGAAAATATTATATATGCAAATTAAAAGGGCCTGTGCATGTTTATATGCATTTGGATATATTTATTAAAAAAGTTTGATAAGTTTAATAAGAAAGTTGCGTTATCTGCCGCCGCGGCAATGCTATATCATGGGAAGAAAAAAATAAAAAATTGGAGTATTTTCCGATCGAAACTTACCAAAAGAGCAGCCATAAGTTTGATCGAGTACTTTCGGCAAAACCTACCGAAAGAGTAAATCTTGCAAAACGTGAAAATTTTACTAGTACGGGAACGCAGTCTTGACAGTTTCTTCATTTCTGTATCAAATTTCAATTAACAAGGCGTTGTCAAAGTCCGATTCTCCAACTTATTTTATTTGCTTCATACAGGTTAAGGTTGGGTACAAAATTTTATTTGCTTCATACACGTTAAGGTTGGGTACAACTTAAGGTCTGAACGTGTTTCCAAAAAATACTATAGCACACTATGTCACAACCAAAATTCTGAATAGGTGGAAAAGCAAGTAAATACTCTAACCGCGTACTCGATACCCAACTAAGTACTTGTGATAAAGATTGCAGTACAAAAAGTACTCAGTACTTGAAGAAAGTATCGAGTATTTACTCGTAGTTACTTGTGCGGAACAACAACACACTTGCTTGCCTCAGCGCTCGTGCCATAAATTCAAATTGGTTCGATAGTCGACATGCGTCTTTTGTATACTGTTTATTCTGTGGTGAAATACAAACACTCAGCATTTGCGGAGATACACTAAGGGCCGGTTACTCAATGTCTGGTTAACACTAATCTCCGGTTAAACATCGTTATCGACGTCACCGACTCCCTGTTATATGAATGGAGTCGAATACGTCGATAACAATGTTTAACCGGAGATTAGTGTTAACCAGACATTGAGTAACCGGCCCTAACAGGTCTATTCTGCGCTGTTAACATAAATTTTGTAACCGGTTATTAAAGTGTCTGTCAATTTTTAAACCTTTTTCGCATTCTGTGCTCTCTTGTAACCGGTAAATTTGGTTACCATCTTATAAGCTGGTAACAAAATATTGCCCCGTGAAATATTCGATACAGAATTTCCACAAATCTTCATAGCAGAATTGCTGAATATTTTCACTGCATTACCAACGTACCTAGAATCGTGGTGACAAGAAGTGGTAAAATTTTTTGGTAATAAAATTTTCCGGTCACAAAATCTTCGGTAACGTGCAGAATAGACCTGTAAAGGAAATATGGCTGGATATCATATTTAACCTAACAGCAGAACAAAGAACGTTGAGT
Organism: Rhagoletis pomonella; assembly: GCF_013731165.1. Lineage (NCBI taxonomy): Eukaryota > Metazoa > Arthropoda > Insecta > Diptera > Tephritidae > Rhagoletis > Rhagoletis pomonella. The sequence continues at coordinate 40,789,881 of NW_023458563.1, forward strand.
ACCTCTTTTTAATTTAAACAGCAGTCATAAAAGCCCAGGGTATCTATAATTATTTAAATAAACAAGAGTATAATAAACTAAACAGAGGATATAACTATTAAATACTTTTCTGTGGTATTGCAATTTATCTAAAATTATTTTTACGAAAATATTCTAAATGTACACAACTTTGGGATAATGCATAATATAAAATATATTTGAATCGAAATCTTTAATTCAACCATACATTTGAACAATTGATTGTGTATAAATGAAGAAGGCGATGAAGATGTGATTACAGCGAGACCTAGACGCATGTCTGAAGTCAATACAGCAACAAAGATACAGCCCATTCCAGAGGGTTCATCTTTCTTCATAATGTCTCAGACAAACAGGTTTTTAAAGTATTTATTTATTTTGTTTTATGTTGCTTTGTTGTATTTAACATATGGTAATGTATGCACATATATATAGGTTTGCAGCTTGCAAACAAAGTTGGAATAATTATAAAATAAAACAAAAAACATTTTTCAGAAAGGTCCAAAATTTGAAAATTTGCCAGATTTCTTATACCAACTGCAGACCTATGGGTTTCAAGTTTTTGTTGCAATTAATAATTGAATATAGCAAGTTCTAGCAGGTTTTAGTTTGTTTGTCGCATGCTTATTGTTATTTGGTTTTATATACTTAATTTATTATTTTAGCATTTATTTCAGCTCTAATTTTGCATTTCCGAAATTCATCCTAAAAAATAATCGTATTTATATAAATTCTCTTTTTACTTATTTTCTTTCAAAAAATGTGCAGGTTTCGCGTCTTTTGTCATTGGCTCTGCAATCATAGCAATTTCGGAAACGTTATATTGTGCTGTATTATGTTCTCATCGGCCATGTTAGCAGCAGAGGACCCATTACGGTCAGATGCCGATCGCAATAAAGTAAGAAAATATAAAAACATTGAAACCACAACTAAAAAACTTGCGGGTTCCAACTACCTTAAACAAATTGTTTTGTGAATGATTTCTTACTTTAAATTTATTGTTTATTTACCAGGCAATTCGCAAGTTTATATTGTAAATGTAATGTTAAACTTGGTTAAATTCACAAAGAAACGATCACATTGGCACCACCATTGGTTATTTTTCGAAATTCTTTTAATTTTTTATGAGAAACATACACATAAGGTATACATATTTAATTTTTTTACCAAAATACATGTATATGTAAGTCCAGTGGGAAAAATCTTTTAGTGTGTGTGATATATTTTTTACTACATGACTAGGAGTTTTAACCTTTTTTTCTCGAAAATATGATATGCGTAAGTTGCAGCTTTATAAGAACAAGGCTGCACTGTAAAAATTATTTTAAGGAAAGTCAAATCGTATTCAATATTATTTGAGCCAAAAACATAAAACCAATAAAATTTATGGTACATCATTTCAAGTCAAATAAAATCACACCTCGCGAACAGTGTGGAATGATAATCAGACCAAAAGAAGTCTACAAGCCTGATATTATTAATATTATAGTTTAAAAAAACTAAAAACCCGCTTTTGTTACAATGTGAACTAAAAAGTAATAAATAATTTATAGTTTTAAAGATTTCATTTAAAACGATTAGAAAGTTCCCTAACTTGATTTAATTTCAAACTAGCTTAAAATATGATTAAAATGATTGACAATAAAATTATGCAACTTAAATGGAAAACAAAATATGAAGGGCTTTATACCAATTGCTCTAAACTTTTCATTGTCAGTGTATGAACTACATACTTATAATACATACATATGTATTGAATAATCCCAATAGCATGACTGTTGATGATTAAGGCTTACTGCTAAAAAATCGCAAAGTTTATATTCTTATACAATTAGAATGGATCGATTCTGTTCTTCTTCTCGGTCGAATCATTCTACAATAGATAAAGACACGCAATGATGCCAGCATGTAAAGAATAATAAAGGTCTTAACATTATAATTTCGCGATTGTGGCGTGAAAAAATTACTACAAAAATCGAATCCCCATGACCCACATGGTGCATTTCTTGTAAAGCGGCCAGGAAAAAAGGTAATGCTTTGGAAATCGTTCATATTGTGGCAAATACTGCGAACACGCGAGTTTAAAGTGGTCAGCAACAGAATGCGAGAACGTTTGATGAATGACATAACATTCGATAAGAAACTTCCAGAGTTGCTATGAATGCTAAATAAAGGACACATGTATATAAAAGCGGTGCAACAGTGCCACTCTGCACTCAGTTGTCTAACAGAAAGCTACGAGTTAAGTTGCGTATAAGCAAGCTATCAGTAAATTTGAAGTTACTGAGTATTATAAAGTGTTGTAAAGGAGCGGTGGTACAACAATGTTACTTGCCCAGTAATTTGAGCGTTTATTTAACAAGTCAGTGAAACGAACCTAAAGGATTTAGGAAATCCGTCGAGTAGGCGAGAATTGGAATTGTTAAATAAATCCCAAGGAGAAAGTTTTGGAGATGACAAAGTTCTATGATTTGACGATACTGCCTTTTAAAAGGCATTGGAACAGCGAGGATTATACACGTCCGGAATTATAATCACGGCTGCAGCAAGCTATGGGAGTAGATATCTGCGAAGGTTGAAGAACAAGGAAAGGCTCCTTATTCATCAACAGTTATGATCATGAACATGTTATTGGCTGATATGTCACACATGATGCAAACGCAGCTTCAAGCACAGAGGTCGCAGTTGTTGTCAGAGGTGCCAGCTCAATTGTCAATGCAAAGGTGTCATCGCGGCTAGAAGCGCAGCTACATGTAGAGGAGGCACGTATGTATGTCATCCAAGCTGAAAGCGCAGGATGCCAAGATTACACAGCTGCAGCAGGATTTGGTGAAAGATAGCCAGATATTAAAGTCATACATGATAAAATCGAAGACGGCACAATTAATTTCCAGGTCTTTAAGCTCCAGTTAGAGCTGGAACTGGAGAGCCGCTACCAAAAAGGCAACGAGACTTCAAAGGAATTCGCGTATTGGGGAATTTTGTGGGTAGCATTGGCCTTTGGTCCTAGTTCTAGTGGGTACAGATCTATCTGCTGTGTGCCAAAGGCTGCTTTTAGTTAGGCCCAGTGGTGACGTGACCTTATTTGTGGCGGAGTTTGTAGCTCCTTTCGGCCTATGGTTGGGAGTGCCGGACTCCCGTACTGGTGTTAGGTTTTTAGTTTTGTTTGGTGTTGTCGCGTCCGCTCGGGTAGACATCCGCCGTACCCGGGGACGGCTATTTGGCTGCGCAGGTCGCCCGATATCCGGCGCACTGCGCTCGCGCCGGGAGTTTTTGTCGGGCCCCATTCAGTCTTACCATATAACACCTTCGCGCAGCCCTGAAAAGAGAAATACGGGAGAGATAAAAGAGATTTAGGTCTGAGGGAAGACATTCCTCAGTGGCTCAAAACTGGCATTTACTGTTCATAATTCACTGGAGCCTTCAGTTCTTGAAGAAAGCGTATAAAATTTGAAAAAGACTAGTTGAGCCCTATTTTTGCATTTTAGTTTGATTATATTAAATTTTTCAGTGCAAAAAACAGACAAAGTAACAATTTGGAAGAAAATAAATAAATCAATCAATAAATGTCACATAACAAGAAATAGTTGAAAACAGTTTTAGGGTTTCCCCAAAACGAAGAAAAGATTCACAAAAAGAATTTTAAATGTTATAAAAACTTTGACTAAAATTAAATTTTTTTTGTATTTTTATTGAGCTTTGTACCACGATTGTTTATTAGGAAAAATTGAAAAA
>NW_023458563.1:40808633-40812119 GCF_013731165.1 Rhagoletis pomonella
GTTCTCATATGTATAAGTTTATAGAGGAAAATGCAGTTCCTGGCTTTGTGTAAAAATTATGAAAATTATGCTAAATTTCAGCAAAATTTGTAACCTTTTAATCAACTAAAAATCGCTTAAAACAAAAATCATTGAAATCGGCTCACTATCTGAAGACTTTTCGGGTTAGAAAAAATTGTTTTTTAATTTTATATAACACAGTCCGACATGAAAATTTTCTCAGAGATAAGACTAGCCATTTCTACTAGATTTTGGATCACTAAATTTGTAAAAATAAAAACTTGTATATTTGAATTTTAAAAAAATAAGGCGAATACCAACTGGCAAAATCGGCTAAAAACGGCAATTTTTTTTTTGCAAAACGGCTATCAAATCGGCTGCCGGCTAAACCGAATTTTCTCCGGCTGTTTGCTATCGCAACCGGCTAAATCTAGCCGGAAAACGGCTAAAATGTCAACACTGCTAATATGTGTGGAATTGAATTGCAAGTTTTGAAAATTTTAGTTTTAGCGTGTTTGCTCATATTGGCCAATGCTCTTTCTTATTCTAACTATTCCCTTGTTTCAACTGAGTTTTTAGTCCATATTGAATTACACTGGAACTCAATAAGCTGAATTTGAAAAACTTTGATTTCCATCCAATTTATACAAGTTCAGTTTATCAAGTGAAGTCACTTTAGGATATATAATAAATGAATTTCCTTGAAGGCAGAAACCGTCGTTGAGAGTTTATTAGCAAAGAAAAGTCTTCAGTGACTCTTGATCCGATTTTAAATTTGTTAAGTTTAACAAACATTTGTAATTTTTGGAAAAAATAGGGCTCATTCATAGTCAAAATAAAGACGACACTAAAGTTGGTTGCAGCTTTTTCTCATAATCAATTATCAATGTAATATCTGCCAAAAAAATCTGCTAATAAATTTAGAGTCAACTTTATTTCGACTATGAATATGCCTCAATATCTTTAAAAATAACTTAAAGTTTAGCTTAAAAAGCGCGAATGAGATCTATCCATCATAATTACAACAGTTTTATTAGAGCTTTGAAACTTCACGTTCAAATCATTGAATTTCTGGCGCATATCCATAAAGCCACCTATTTTGCAAGCCACATATAAAGTTGGAACTCCATAGGCAAGCGTATGCGTACGTATACCTGGCTTACCAAAGGGATCCTAAAAGACTATTTTTTTGAGCTATAAACCTTCTTATATCGGAGCTTTCCCTCATAAATGAGCTCTATTTGGAGCCCTAAATGAGCGATTTTTCGTTCTACGCGGGCACGGAATCTAAAAAGGTACTCCGAAAAGACTCAAAAACCGATGAATTCGGTGCATTTTATGATTCTTTTTCAGTGAATTTCGGAGCTCTTTTGGAGTCATATTTGAATGTTTCTAGGAGTGTTTTTACAGTCATATTTGAGCATTTTTCATTCTTTTTCTTCTTCTTTTCTGATGGTTTATTGGAGTCTTTTTGGAGTCATTGTCTAACATGTCGTAATGCTTTTTTGATGTTTTTTAAACCCTTTTTAATATAATAAAAACAACTTCTTTTACATCTCGATTTTAATTTTTTTACTATTATTTGTTATTAAAATATAAAGAATTTTAATAATTAAAAATACAAATACATATGGGTGTTCCAGCGGAAGGTCCACCACGACAAAAAAAAAATAAAAGTTTTATATCTAACGTATTTACGGGCCGATTTGTCTGCTTTTTAAAATATATACTGGCTATGTATGTAGAATCATATTTGCATAAAATGGTCTTCCTAGGTGGTGCCAAGGTCGAGATATTTCGAAAAACCGTATTTATGGTCCGATTTGGTTCGAATTTGGCGTATGTGGTTGAAACATAATAAATCATAGATTTCCAATAAATTGACCCTGAATTGGCGCTTAAGTCAAAATATAAAGTATATTCTACATAAAATACATGTTTTATTTGCGTTAAAAATTAATTTAAAAACAATATTAACAAAAATATAACGATGGAAATTTATGTCACGTCACGCCACGTCACGTCACGTTTCACACTTGGGGTTGTAAAAGAGAATTGAAACAATTTGCATTAATTCAAAAAACTCTAAAAACAACTAGAATTGCTCCAAATCATATTAAAATAAGTTTCATGAAATTAGCCATCCACAATTCGCAGAGTTTTGCGATTTTGTAAGAAAAGAAAAAATCAACTTCCATTTTTTGTCACGTAACGATCCTCCCTTTAAATTTTTATATTTCAGGACCAAGCAGTTCGATTGATTTCATTTTTCGGTTAAATATAGAGCTAATTATGTGCTATACAATGGCCTAAAAAAGTTAAAGAAAACAAATGGTATTCCTTTTTTGTATCACATTGAAATCGTACGACTGTCACGGGCGCCACCATGGGAATGCCCATATACTATATACATTCATACTATACACCCCGTGCAAAGGGAAAGCTGAAAATTGTCACGAATGTTGCGAACGCCACTATAATTGAAATGTGCAAAGCCCCCATTGATCTCACTTTTCCAAAAAAAATTGTTCAATGCCAAAGGTCACATATTTTTTTTTGAGCTAAATATGTACACTGCCGGAATAAAGTATTACCGCAGCAAATTTTTCACAATATATGAAACAATTTTCATTCTAATATTTTTCCGCTAATTTTGTATAAAAATATGGTTCATTCTACAACAAAAAACATAAAAATATAATTCCTTAACTTTCTACAAAAGTCGCAAAAACTCAGCAAATTTTCAACTTTTTAATCAGATTTTTTAGAATTTTTTTGAGTATGCAGGGTTGTAGCCCAATAAATTTTATTATAATAAAATGCAAGTTTTAGTAGCTAGGAATTACCGTTTTTTTTTCACGCAGTCTCTCCATACAAAAATTTTTTTTCGAAAATACTTAATATGGAAAAAATGCAAAACACCTTCAACAAAAAAAATTCTCAAAAATCAACGCGATTTTTGACTAATTCCGAACTTGCATTTAACTTAAATTCTTTGGAATAATTTGTAGTTTATTGTATGAAAATTTCAAAACGATCGATGCACAAACGACTGAGATATAGCGAGTTTAAATGAAAATTTTGTTAAAATTATCATCAAGAATCAGTTCAGCCCAATAATAACATTTCAACCAACGCCACGCTGCAGCTTTTGTACGTTCGATTACAGGAAAATAAATAGCAAAGACAATAGTTGCGTTCCCTAACTCGCAAGAAGTTGCAAGAATTTACAGGATTTACCAGAAAGCGTTCCCGTACTCGGTTCTCTGGCTTCTTTTGCTTCTTTGAGTATGCAGGGTTGTAGCCCAATAAATTTTATTATAATAAAATGCAAGTTTTAAGTAGCTAGGAATTACCGTTTTTTTTCACGCAGTCTCTCCATACAAAAATTTTTTTTCGAAAATACTTTATATGGAAAAAATGCAAAACACCTTCAACAAAAAAAAATTCTCAAAAATCAACGCGATTTTTGACTAATTCCGAACT
>NW_023458563.1:40812129-40828542 GCF_013731165.1 Rhagoletis pomonella
AGTTGCAAGAATTTACAGGATTTACCAGAAAGCGTTCCCGTACTCGGCTCTCTGGCTTCTTTTGCTTTGTGACAGTTTTACAGGTTTCAACCCAGAAAAGTTGGGGAACGCAACTAATAGCAAAGACAAATTTAAATTTGAACAAATCGTCGCCTGGCTTGATTCAAAGCGAACATTTGAAAGCGCACCTACATGTTGTGCCTGTAGTTGAGCGCGCAAAGATGCTGACTACAATAAGTTACGGCCGAAAGCGTCCAAGTTCAAATCTCACCATGCAGAACATATAATTTACAATTTTTATTTTCGTTTTTTTTTTACTTACGAAAAAGTATCTGTGAAGTGCACAACGAAAAAGAAACTGGTACTTTTACAGGCAACAAGTTACGCAGCGGGAGTCAGTTGTAACCTCCTAAGACAATTCCATGTTAAATGCGACAGTAGAAAGCAGGGACGTGAACCGGTTTTGAACCGAACCGGTTTTGAACAGGAAAACCGCTTTTTTCTATTTATTAACTGAACCATTAACCGAACCGAAGTTTTCCACAAATGTTTGATCCAAACCGAAAACCGAACCACTTTCTATAAAGGTTTAAAGGTTCGTTTCAACCAATTATCAATAGATAAATGTACCCACTTTTTTCTTTTTTTAAACATGGTAATACCTACCGTGTTTGTTTACAATGTGACAATATCAAATGTAAAGGCAACCCATCTCGTTTGACAGACACTTGACCCTTAACCTTGCGCGTTGTTGCACTTGACACTTAAACTTGCGCGTTATTTTTTGGTCTTCGAACTGTTGAACCGAACCGAAACCCCGGTTCAAAGACCAAAAAACCGCTTTGACGAACTACCGCGAGGTACCGGTATTCGACTCGCGAAAACTGGTGAATTCGCTAGTTCTGTACTAGTACTTTCCGCTGCAGGGTATGTACATTCATACGAGTACATACATACACATAAATATGTATATATGTTTGGACTTATGTATGGTTGTTTCATTTTGTTCACTCTTAGTTTTACTTACGGATTTATATTCATTCACAATTACTATAAGCTCTTTCTATATATTTCAGGTACTGAATAAATTTGACTATTTTTTCACGGGTGTCTTCACAATAGAACTGTTACTAAAATTGATTTCTTATGGCTTCGTATTGCACGACGGAGCCTTTTGCAGATCTGCATTCAATCTTCTTGATTTACTTGTAGTCTGCGTTTCTCTAATATCAATTCAGTCCAGGTAAGTCGTTTCGTGATTTTTTACGAGCAAATGTAAGTATACAATTAGATCATTTAATTTATTATATAATTTAATTGACAGTTAGTAAAAGATGCGGATTCAAAAATTTTAATATATTTTCTTTATTTTAGTTTTTTTTTGGATTTCTCTATAATAATGAATCACCATCTTTTGGGGCTTTGTATACTTTTTTCAGTCTTACAGAATAACGGCTAAATCAAAAAAAAATATTTCAGTATTTTTTTAAATTAGTCCTGTGTGAAGAAAATGGAATCAGTTGTTTTCCAAAAACATTTGTAAAATATTGCCGACTTAAAACAAACGGGGTTTCGACATAACTTCCTCGGGCTTAACTTCCATGGGTCCGTGACTTAAGTTTCATGGAAGGTGCGTTGAGCAATTACCATCATCGATGCTTTGTTGCTATATGGAAGTAAATTCAGACTTCGCTACGACAAATCTGCTTCAGAAATAAGTTCAATCATAATTTTGTATTAAGTGAGCCCTCTAACCGGTAAGAGTGCCTCAAGGCAAGGATCACAAAAATCACCTTTTTCATATGAAGATGTAATGTTTCATTACACAAGTGAGATCAACGCTCTTGATCATACTTTTGATGACATTTCTTTCTCAAATTAGAATGTAATCCGACGGGCCGTTTGCCCTCTGTAATCCGTTTTTTGCGAATAGATGGAGGAGAATATCGTGTTTTCGTATTAAAAAATTTCTGATTTTCAGCATCGAAAATTTTTATTTTGGAGACGTTTTTTTAACTCAAGAATTTTATTCCCGTAAAGTGTTAGCCATAAGCTTCACGATTTTATATCTACGGTGTTGAAAGTAGTTGGATTTTATGTTCTATAGCAAAAAACCTAAGTGTGCCTCAAGGCACTCTTGTCGTTCGGCGCGATGTTTTTTACGCGTCGCATTTTTCTATTGCGTTTTAGTTATAGTGCTTTTTGTGCCATCATTCCAGGCATGAGTTGCATTTGATTGATGCCACGCTCCGCTGTATCCTGTTCTGACACACATGCTGTGTGGGAAACCAAGAGCTGCTGGTTAGTCCTCGCACGCGAATAGGAGCCGGTGGCTGGTGGCCGTGTAGTCGGTTGACGCTGCATGGCTTGAGCAACAGGGTGCCGCAAAATCTGTGGTTCACTCCTTATGCGACCTAAGGCCTGAGCAGGTTCATATGTGAAGCCATCCGTTACAGGTGTTGCACCTAATCGATGTGGAGCTCGGATGAAGTCTCTGACAAACACAGCAAAAGTAGATTTCTTCTTCAAGGTTGGGCTGAATTCCCGCCCCGAGAAGAAGGATCCGGAGTAATACGACTGCAAGGTATTGTTTGATGTATGAAAACGATTGATGGGGTTAGCCGATCTAAATGCGGCAAGGTCGTCGAAATAGTAGAGGTCGCAAACAATCGATAGCACTATCGGCGCTCTCAATGGTTTCAGACTATCGTTTTAACTATCGATGGTTTCAGATAATCGGATTGATTATCGATAGTTTAAATAAAATGCAAAAGTGTCAAAGCAAAATTTTACAATGAACGCGAATTAATTTCACATTAGCTTTTGATATGGTTTATGCGAGGGCAGTGAATTATATAATCTTTTAATTAGTGGGCTGAGGAAAAGGTTATAAAATACGAACACCCGTTAGTGACTAAAATAGCAACCATCTTGGATTGGCGCAGTTAAAAGGATGGATTCCTGCTCAAGCTAAATCTGCCAGCAGCTGCCAAAATAGTACAGAATGAGATGAAGCAGATATGCGTAAAACATAGTGCTGCAGTTCAAGATTCTTCAGTTTTTTTTTCTATTTCATTGGTATGCTGGTTGAAAGTAGGAAACAATTGTCTGGTATAGATTAAATTATATAATTTCGTCAATATTATGAAAATATTAACATCACGAAAGGTGCAGACCCTCTTTCATTTTAGTAGGTATTAAATAGCTCTTGAGAACAGAATATAGATTTCGATAAACATAGTATTTTATAGCTCTGAGTCCCTAGAAAGAATACGCGCTGAAAATTTATGCATTCCATCAAGTTCGGTGGAGTCAGAGCGTACATATTTTCAGCAAAGCCGGAATAATTTCAACGGCACACAAAATAAAGTGGTGTGTGCTTTTAACCACCGGTATGTATTTCGACTCGCAGAATCGAAATCCGTTTAACTCGTACATAGGTTTGCCAACTGTACTATAATACTTATATAGTATTGTACTATCTTTCGGTCGGCGTACTATATACTGTTGAAAAAATATAATATGCAAAAATATTATATTTCTTCAGCTACAAATATAAATATATATCAGTAATTTGCAAGAAAAAATCTGTATCAAAATGGATGACCTTTACACTGAAATAACAATATTAAATGAAACATTCTTTAAAGTAAAAGGTCATAGTGAGGCAAAATTGCAACATATTTTTTAAAATACTGTGAATGAATTACCAAATTCACTTAAAATGATTTCATTTCTTTAAGACAAAGCGACTACCTCACTGATAAAAAATGAATTTTTGATTTGTGTACATTAATTGAAATTTTGATTGCAATAAAGCATATGATACTTTCATAGTTAGCAATGAATTGTTAAAAACTGCCAAGAGTGCAAAGATATGTATATTCTTAAAAAACAAATGCATAAGAAAGAAAAAAGGTGTATGTACACTAGGGCGGAGTAATTTAATTTCGAAAAAAGTGTGTGTTCGATTGTAAGCAAAAACGGTGAACAAACTATATACCAGGGGCGCACCCAGGAATATATTTTGGGAGGGGTTTTTACCTCTAAAGATATATCACCAGAAAATACTGAAAATTCGCTTTATGCAAATTTTACGTACAGTATGTAATAATTAAAATTAACTTTTTAAAGTTTCATAGATTGCACTTTATTTGCATAAAATTAAATATTCATTTTTTATTATTTCGAATACGGAAAAAATTAACTGAACATGTATTTTTATTATGTATGTATGTAGCTCATTTTGGTGGAACGAATTCGAAGTTGGCAAATTAAATCTTCGAATCCTTGTTAAGTTCATATCAGTGGTAAACTCTTTTAGGCTGTAAAGTGTAAAACACAACATTAATAGAGTATGCATTGCATATTTTTAGGACAATGTTTTCATTCTATCAAAATTTCTTAAATCAGTTTGCAGCTGTCAAGAAAAAAATTCTCGTTTATTTATTTCTTCTAGAAAATTTACAGCAAAAGCAAAGTGCTTGTTCAAGCAACAGAATAATAAACAAGTAATTTTTAGCAAAAAAAAAACGGCTTTAAAAAAAATATATATATATCTATATATTTCATGATCCAATGATCGGATCTAAACCAAATTAGTATGGGACCACCTCTGAGACACTACCTTTCCGTTGCAAAAAGAATTATCGAAATCGGTTGACGTGGTCCAAAGTTATGCGGTAACATACATAAAAAAAAAAAAGATTCCGACGAACTGATAACCTCCTCCTTTTTTGGAAGTCGGTTAAAAATATTTCTTGTGATTTTTCTTGAGAGCGGGATTCTAAGCTTTAAGGTATTTGCGGTTTTAGCTTTAGGGGGGGTTATGTGCTATATACCAAAAATGGCGATTGACCCTCCCAATTTCTAAAAGAAAAATCAGCGTATTATAATTTTTCTGAATGAAATTGGCTTTCCAATTACAAAATTTTGTGTTTTCTTCATACAATATACTCGTCGTTTAAAGTACAAAACCGCATATCGTTGTTCTGCTAAACCGCGTGACTGACATTTTCTGCCAAAAAGTGGATTTGCTCACCGCTCTTGGCTCAAACCTTATCCATTGGTCCTGAATATACTAGCCAGAAATGTGATTTCTGTATAAAAGAGAGAACAATTTTGAAACTAGAGTGTTTTTACTCTCTGTAAAATAACTTATGCAACCTCACATACGCGGTTTTGCATTATCTTGATACGCGTTTTTGTACTTTAAACGACGTACTGCTGCTCCGTTGGAAAATTGGAAGGGTCAAACTTCATTTTGCACTTTCTTTGAGAATTTTGAAAATTACTCCGCCCTAATGTATACTTAAAAGTGTTTTTACTTTTTCTAATAAATAAAATACTATATATATATATTTGAAGTGTACTATATTTTTTCAGAAGTTTTGAAAATGTTGGCAACCCCGCTCGTACACCCTCAAAGTCTCGAAAATTGCGAACTTTTTGCCATTTTTCGCAATTTACTCGAAATATTGAGGGTTTACGAGTCAAACGGACCTCAGATTCGAATTCAGCGTGTCGAAATTCATGTCGGTAGGTGACTCTGGTTAAATGCATAAACCATTTTTCTTGTGTACCGGTGTACCGACTGAATTTTGAAATTTATTTTGTATGTGTGTGCCGGTGCACTCAAAATTCAGGCGGTAGACCGTTTTGAGTGCACCGACACACACATGCAAAATAAATTTCAAAACTCAGTCGGTAGACCGGCACAAAAAAAGTGGTATATGCATTTAATCAGACTTAAATAATCTTTTAGTAAATGAACAAATATTCAATAAATAAAAAGGGTCTTAAGTTTACAATTTCAATGTCATTTAACTTTGCATCATATGAAATTAGACTTGCCAACATGGTAATACATACATATGTATACATACGTAGATTATGCAAACACACATATAATTCAAATGAAAACTATCGAACACTATCGAAAGTCTATCGATGGTTTGTAAAAAACTATCGCACACTATCGATGTTGCCGACTACCGAGAGTTTCAGACCTCTACGAAACAGTAGGCTTTTGTAGGGAAAACCCTGAGTCATTCCAGTATGTAGAACCGGCTTCTTCGGCCACGGTACATAATGATGCCACTGATTTCATATGCGGATTTGGCGAACAACGATCTCTGAGAGAAAAAGTGAGTTGAGTGGCGAAAAGACGCACATTTTATATTACACAAGAGGAGTGTACGTATTTTAACTGCGTCTGTCTATCACCACATGGTTGATTAAGCTTCTTGTTTTTTGACCTGGATGCAGCTACGTAGCTTGGCGGATCTTCTTATGATTGAACCTAGTGCAGCAGAGTACTATGTTTCGGGCTCTGCGAAGTCCATCAACTTCGTTATCGGAGAATTCGTCCTGAATGCTGAATTTGCCTTGCCCACTTGCGATGGGGCAGCACTCGTAAGTTCATTCCAAACGCTCATAGAATAGGTATTTGTTCGCCTCATCATTCTCTTCCGCTGGGGCATGGGCGCAAATGAGCGAGATGTTGCAGAATCTCGTTATGATGGGGGTTGTGGAAAGAAACTCGTGGGCTCTTTCTCTCATCACAAATCTGAAACCGAATAGGAAGAGGAAGCTTTAGTAGACGTCGCAAGACAGTACATATTAATTGGTTTAATACATAATCATAAACTACATTGTATGACAGTGAAAAAAAACTCAATACGAGACATAGCACATCTTGTAGGCTTAGTTGAGTAGTGAAAAACTGCATACATGAAATTTCAAATATACCCTCAAAATCTTCACCTATGGGCAGAAAACTGTTCTTCTTTTTGCTTATAATTTCAACATTTCTAAACCAATTGTGAATTATCATTGCGAAGCAAATAAAAAGACGCTTATAACGGTTTATAGTTTACTGCATGTCGATTTAACATGACGGCGTACTTACCTTAAATATTAAAAAAAAAATATACATTTTTACCATTTTGTGTCGATTCAATCTCAATTTGAAATGTTTTTCGATAACAAACCATAAATAACTGCTCACAAATTATAAAACTACATTTAACCCTTAAATAGGCGCATCGAGAAAATCACACAATTAGTCGCATGGGGTCACGAGTGACCCCAATACAAGTGTTGAAATAAAAAGTTTTACAAATAAACAAAACGAAGTGTGTATTATCAAAAATATTAAAGTAATCTACTATCGTTAACTTAAAAAAAAAAACCGAAACATAATTTCGACTTAAAAAAAAATATATATATAAACTTACCTCCGCTTACGTGCTTAATGCTATGTTAGTGGTAGCGTGGGTACGCGACAATGTTCTAGCCGTGACTAAATAAATAAAATGAAATGTGTATTGTCACTCTTTATTATAGTTAACTTTAAGAAAGAAAAGCTTAACTTTGGCTTCGAACTTACATACAAAAATAAAAACTTACCTCCGCCAAAAAATGTTATGTAAGTGGTCGCATGGGGTCAGGACTTAAGTGAGTAGCGACACAAGTGTACACGCCGATGTTCTGGCCATAATTTTCGTACCTGGCGGGAGCTAGGAAGCTGGAAAAAGGGCGAGCGCGGTCCAAGCGCCCCATGAAATTCTGTTTGCAACTTGAAATGACCTTGACCCCATGCGTCTAATTGAGGGTTAATTGTTATTTGAATGTGATACTCCACTTATATATACGATTAACTTTGACTTCAGAAATCAACTTTGAAAGCTTTTACAATTGCCGTTTCTGACGTTTTTATTTCACAATTATTCTCTAAATTATTGGAAAGTGTAGAATGTGTTCTTAGTTGGGAAATTTTTTCGATATACATATGTACATATTTAAGAGAAAAAATGTGCGATAAACAAAATAATGTTTGTTATATTTGAAGGGGTTATAATCAAAAGGATCCAAGTAGGTCTGACATTGTTTTGAGATAATTAAGGTTAAAGTTGATTACTTATTGTAAATTCTGGGTAAATGCATTTGAAATGATTCTTCCCTGGCCAATATATGGCACTACATACAATATCCGAAATGACTTGGATCACTTTGTCACTAAATAAATACTATATTTAACTATACAAATATGAGTATAACATATATTGTCAAAAATGTCACTTAGATCCTTATGATTCTAACCCCTTCATTTGTGGATTGCTAACAGATAAGCAGCATACATAGGTTAAAATTTGCAAATAATAAAGCATTGGTTGATGTTTACACCATGTGTTTTAACCGTACGTTTATTAAAATTCAGAGGTATGAACCAAAATACGTATTTGTACTTAGCAGTGCATCTGTAACAAAAACTTCAAATACAAAGTAACAAAAACTTGGAAAAAAGGAAGATTCCCATTTCCAGTTCCAATGCTATGGTACTACAGGAAATACCACTCACAAAAAAAACTGTTAGTTTTGTTTAACAAACTTTTGTGGACACAAATCTAAAACACAACATCTTGTGCAATATCCTAATGTTAAATCCGTAACGAAGCCTATATCGGTCATTAACAAAAACCGATACCGAACGAGTAGGTATCGATACTTTAAATCCTATATTTTTCCGGTATCGATACCTTCTTCCGATACTGCTTCCAAGTAAATTATTGTAAGAAATGTATGTGAATAATGAATACTAGTGTTGTATAACATGCAAGCAGAAACAAGTACTAAAGTAAGATACATATATTAATAATGATGTAAAGAGTAAGAAGTAATAAAGGCAGTCTATGTTGAGCTGTACTCGGAAGCGATTGTGTTTATTTGCTCTTCCTTCGCGTATTGTATAGGTATCGAAACCTGCATGGTATCGTTTCATCCCTAACTACGCTGCAAGGAAGAAATACTTAGAAACATTGGGTATGGGACACATAAATGGCAAGTGGTCAGTGATTTAAAGGTATTATCAATTTTAATGGGAATGTAAGGTGGATAGGAGGAACAAATGCACTCATGATACCACTGATACCACCAGAAAAAATTATATTGTCCATCTCAAGCTTGGTTACATGAAACAATTTGTCAAAAAACTCAATACTGACAGCCACGCTTTTCAATACCTTCGAGGTATATTTCCTAGGCTTAGCGAAGAAAAAATTAAAGAAGGTATTTATCATATTCTATCAAACGAGGATACTATATATAGTAAATCTTCAACCTTAGCGATATTTGTTGGACCACAATATCGCAAGGTAATGAAAGATGAACATTTTGCATCTAAATTAAGGCCAGTTGAAAAAAAAGCATGGGACAGCTTCATTTGCCTAACCAAAAATTTACTTGGCAATAAAAGAAGTGCAAATTACGACAACGTCGTTGACGAGTTTCTTAATGGATATTCTGAAATGGGGTGTAATATGTCAATCAACATTCATTTTCTACAATCACATTTAAGTTATTTTCCTGAGAATTGGGTCAGTTAAGTGACGAAAAAGGTGAGAGGATGTATCAGGAAATGGATGCGGTAGAGAAAAGATTTGAGGGTTAGAAATTGAGCATGCCAGCGGACTATTGCTGGTCTCTGATAAGAGAAACATGCGACGATACATTTTTTTTGCTCTTCTTAATATATATTCTTTAAAATGATCAATTTTAATATTGATTTTTAAATTGAATGTGAAACATATATATATTAGTGGAGTATCATATTACAATCTAATTTAAATGTAGTTTCATAGTTTATTTGCAGCTATTGACGGTTTCGTATCGAAAACCCTTTCGAATTGAGATCGAATCGAAAGAAATCTGTAAAAATTATTATAATTTTTGAATAATTAAGGTAAGTACGCCATCTCTTTATTCAGTGGCGGACCCAGGTAGGGGAAATTGGGGAAATTTCCTCCCCCCCCAAGACTGTGTAACATGTATTTTCTTAATATTCAACTGAATATCGTGAAATATCATTACAAGAATATATAATAGGTTTGTCCCACAAGCTACTTGTAGAAAAACTCGAGCAAAGTTCAAACTGTGAGCGTATATCAAAGAAACTCGAAAACTTACTTGCGGAGCGCGTATATAGTAACTCGAAGTGACTTCGAGAAGCTTGGGGAGCAAACCTAATGAATGGATGCTTTTGAAAATTTTAATTCATGGAAAAAGTGTGTCAAATTTCACTTGAGTTTGAAATTTTAGCTGTGTGCTAAGCTCGAAGTATTATTTTATTTAAGTAGGCCTATCAGTTTTTCCAATTCACTGAATTTTCATTATTTTAAAATTATGTACTTAATTTTCAATTTTTACTTTTCTTGTTATATTTTCGAATTTGTATTATTTGACACCGTTGAAAGTCGCAGCAAGTTTGAATATTTTCACATGTTCAGAAAACAACAAAAATTAATATTATTAAATTTCTTGAGATTTCTTATTTTTGGGGTAATTTCAAAAACTATCTAAATCCGGGAGATGCTAGAAATTTTGGTAAAATGAGAATATTTTGAAATGTACAAAATTATTGAGATTTTAGAAATTTTTATATTTTCCAAAATTTTGAAAATTTTATTTATCCTAAAATCCATCCTAAAATGTAAAAATGTGAAACATCACAAATTGTCGAAAAATTCATGGTACTTGTGTGTAAAAAATAGAAAATTCTTAGAATTCTAAAAGATATTAACATTTTTGAAAAATTCCAAAATTTTTCCACTTTTCGGAACTTTTCCAAAATTTTGTATTGATATAACAAAGTTTGAGAATTTTAAATTTTTTGAAAATTTTGAAAACATCAACGTCCAAAAATTTTTTGAATCTTCAAGAATTACGAAAATTTTTTAAACTTTCAGAAACGACAAAATATGAAAATATTTTCAATATTCGAAAACTTTTAATTTCGTTTGATCAATTTTGTATATTCGACACTTTTGCTTAAAAAAAATTTGTTAGAATTCCTACAATTCTCAAAATCTAGTATTCATCATTATATTGAATTATTGTGATTTACTAAAATTTCTCAAATTCACAAAGTTTTGAAAGTTAGAAACTTCAAGAAATTCAAATCTATCAAAACTAAAAATTTTAAATTGCGGTGATTTTTAAATTTATATACACGATATATGTTGAAATTTTCGCCCCCAAGAATTGCTGTGGGGCCGCCCCTGCTTTATTCCGAAATCCGGTAAGCTACATAGTACCTTTATGAGCGTATTTTTATTCACACAGCATTCCAAGTTTTTTGACTTTTTTCAATTTTGTTACATAGTGTATTATAAAATCTCAACAAAAAATTTAGTTTTTCATTTTAATTTTTTAGGAAACATTATCATTCGTTTAGATGTTGTTCGATAAAATAATAAATAAATTTTAATCAAGAAGTAGGGGTTAATATAATTGCCATAATATTAGTTTCACATAATTAAAGATAACAAATACCATACACAATAAGGCAGGTACAGAGCTTACCTTGCTTATCTACCTCGCAACCATCATATATGGATCTTTTTTATTTACAGATCTTTCTTTTTTCTATTTATTTTAGTTCGAATGCGATTTCATTCGTGAAAATATTACGAGTACTTCGCGTTCTAAGGCCTCTGCGTGCCATTAACCGCGCCAAAGGACTAAAGGTAAGCAAAACATGTGTCAATTATGTTCTAAGTACATAAATATACTCAATATTTCATATAAAGTACTACAAATCATTTGATTATTTAAATATTAATTATATATATTTCTTTATTTTCTATAAATTGCTATAAGATATTTAAATAAGGAATACTGGGATCCATGAATGTTGGCAATTGCGTATTTTGAAAAATTTTATTCTTTTATTCATGCGCACTCAACTGTCTGAAAAGTTGTCAATAAAGTCATAAACGAAGTAAGCTCCCGTGTTGTCACTTTAGAAACAAAATTAGTGGTAGTTTATTAATAAAAACTGTGGTAGATCTCTAACAAATTGTGGTAGAATATATGTAAATATTAAACACATTTGTATACTTTCGATTTCTCAGGCGATGTTCATGCACGCAATAGACACTTTGAAAAGCTTGGCAGTAGCTACGGCTCTTCAACTAACACAATATCCACAATATTTTTCATTACTCTTAAATTCATATTGAGGAGAACAGCTAATTTATGACAACAACATTTTGGAAAATTAGGTTAATAATTTTATCTCCGTAAAATTGTGGTAGTTGTTTAAAATTTGTGGTAGTTGTGGTATTTACACTGAAGGAAAAAAATATTAAAATCAAATAGAAACGGAATTGATCTTACTATAAACGTCAACGAAAGTACTGTATATTGGTAAATATTCAATTCAATTACGCGCATATTAAAATGACCGCGTTCGTTCTGAAAAAGCATCCGTGAAGTTAATAATCAAGACAAAAACTAAAAAAAAAATATTTAACTTGCATGTAGCCTGCAGAGGAATTCGAACCCTGACCATCTCCGGATATCAACAAATTGTGGCATGCATCTTTGCGCACTCAGCTACACCCAGGCATATAAATTTGCTTTCAAATGTTGAATATCCATCAACAGCACAGCACGCGATTTCTACGGCTAAACATGTACTTTGTATGAATGTATGTGTTTTCACCGCTCTCAGAGCGGCGCTCTGCATGCTTGGGGTGCGTATGTACAGTCATATATATACTCAGATGTGAACAGTCAAATACGCGCGTAATAAATTTTGTATGAAAATATTATTTTTAAATACGAACGTTTTTAAAAGATAATCAAATATAAAGTATTCATTTTTACTATGCATTATTTCCCTCAGTGTAGAGCTAAAAAACTATCCAAAATATGATAGATCTACCACTATTGTGATAAAGTGGCAACACTGGTTTGTTCACTAAAATTTCTTGACCAATTTGCGAGGTCTTAATTTTTTAATGATCATCGCCGGAAGTTTACAAGGCACAAATTCGCGATTTTTATGAGATTTAAAGGCCATTTGCGAGCTTTCGTGAGTACCCCTAATATTATATCACACATACATATGTGAAAAAAGTGAAAAGAAAACTTTTTTCATTAAATATAAAATTAAAACCTTTTATCTCACTTCACATGTGGGACAATTGTGATGTTATTTGTACATGGATGAAAACATACATATGTATGTATGTATTGTAAGTGACATATTTATAGCGCTTATTGTTAGGATTACTTATTATAATTATAAATGTAAGCGTGATATTATTTACATTTATTTATGTACCTATTTTGAGATACACATCTTTAAAGTTTATTGTTAAGTTGAAGTCTTCAAGAGAAAAATACAAGTAACTATCGGGAAATAATACTTAATATACTTAAATATGTACACATGTATTTTGCAAAGCGTTTTTTCACTTACCTTACGTTTACATTGGAGAAGACAATTGAGAATATGTATTAAGTAGTTGTCAAATTGTAAATTCAATTAAAAAGACAATACACTGTTAAGCAACTGCTGTTAGTGTCCTTTGGCGTGCATTTCGTATAACTTACTATAATATCAAAACCCAACAAAAAGTTCCTTATTGTGCGATTTTTTGCGATGATGTTTTGCTTCTTTTTCGCAAATTGACCATTGTCCAATATGCATATAGCAACTGGAGTATCTCCGAATTGTACCGTTGCGTGATATGGACAGCTTTATACTTTCACTCAAGAATATAGTTTCCTTTTGTTAGAGTCCCCCATGAATGATTGCCGGCGGGACGTTTTTCCCTTTAACCATTGTCCAATATGCATATAGCAATTGGAGTATCTCCGAATTGAACCGTTGCGTGATATGGACAGCTTTATACTTTCACTCAAGAATATAGTTTCCTTTTGTTAGAGTCCCCCATGAATGATTGCCGGCGGAACGTTTTTCCCTTTAACCAGGGCTTCATAATCAAAAAGAAAATACAGATTAATGCACACATTTACTGTGTTAACCACTTCCCCACAAGTGATGTTGAGGAGGTCTGAACTGCTTCGACTGCAAGCCCGGGCATCAATACAAAATGTAGTCAATTGATTCCTCCTGGGTCTCATCACAGTACCTTGTGTAGAGGAACTTTTTTGTTGCCATCGCTTGAGCATCGGTGCAAAAGCAAGTGCCCGGTGATGCCACAGGTGAAAACTATTTCTGCAGAACTGTTGAGTTTCAAGATATGTTCAGTTTTTCCAGTTGTACCGCGGCCATATTGGCCATTACACCTCACAATCTTTTATTTTTGCCCGTAAGTCACTATTGAGGGCTATGGTGTATTCGTAAATTTTCTGGCTATGTTCCCCGAAAAGTGGTTGTACTGAGTTGTTTACCCCGTTTGTTAACTTCTCAGAGATATAGATATAAATACCTGATCATCAGGGCCGAAGAAAATAAGCAAGAAAAAAAACAATTAAGCGCTTTGATAAGCACTAAAACATTGGTAAATATGCTGCAAATATGCTTGTAAAACAACAAAATTGAGCGTACAGTTTAATGTTTTTATTCAGTTTATTTCAAGGATTGAAAAATTACAATGTACAATCAAGTGTTGCTTGATATTCTCATAAAATAAAGATCCGCGCTGGTCGTTTTAATTTTTTTTTTATATTCGTTATTCTTCATTTGAGATAAATTGTTTTTAATCTTTTCAATAACACCAATGCCTTCCCGTGGAGACAAACCATTGGTTTAAAATTTTTGTACCCAAGCAGAAATGCAATTGAGGTTTCGGGTTAATAAAAACCAAATCTGTTTTTATGTTATTATTTGTAAACATTTCGACGAATAAAAAAACGCCAAAGAAATGGTCAGGAAAAATTTATTGAGTCAAATTTTCTTAAGCAGTACGAAGTTCTTAATAAATTTGCTATGCTTTCTACTATGGTTTGCTAAAGTTTGTTTGTGAAGAGTACAAAGTACCCTTGTTTTCGACAGAAATATATGCCCATTCCATTATTTCGGAAGGAAAAGTGAGACAGCAGGCTGTAAAATATCAGATGTCAAAACTCCTTGGACACTACTACTCACACACACGAAATACTTAATAGCAATTTATTTCTTGACCGTTTTCTTAAAAAAACCGTACTTAGCTTTATGCATTGAAATAACCAAAATAAGCATGATCGTTAAAATTAAGCTTGAATAAGCACCCTGGAAACCCTGCAAGCAAAAGCCTAAACTTTTCGGTCCTGCTGATCATCTAATCAGCTACTTCATTTATTTCGATATTGTTATGTTCGAAGTACGAACACAGAAATAGCTGCGTTCCAGCAGCAGTACGATTTGCAGGAATTTACAGGATTTTACAGGAAGCTGTTCCCGCACGACACCTTACATAAGGTTTATTAATGGCGAAAACAGCTGTTCCTGTAAATCCTGTAAAATCCTGCAAAACCTGCTATTCGTACCGCTGCTGGAACGCAACTAAGGCGACGTTGGGATGGCCTAATGATGCCAACGCAGCAAGGAATTTCTGTACAATCCCCAATTGAGTAATTTGGATCATTTTGCTTTTGAAGCATTTTTCGGCTGAAACCTTGCCCAGCATGGATGACGGTAAAGCTTTTATTAACTGATTCGCAGAACCTCCGAGTAGAGATCGGCGAAAAGAACGATCTGCATTTTACTTGAGCTTACACCAAATTTCGGCCAATTAGCTTTGAAATTGAGCTGGTGAGCGCGGAGTAATTGCGCATATTAGTAATTGCTGCACATTAGGGCAAAGAACGAAATGTAACTTTTTATTACAAAAAGTAATGCTATTTTTCTTCACAAATGATTTGCTATTTTTTTTATATGGAAGGCCTTAAAAACTGCTATTCTTTAACGAAAGAAATAAATTAAAGAAAACAAATGTTAATTACACTACTCAAAAATTTTTGATCAACTTTAATCACCAAGAATGAAACAAAACTTTTCTAACGTAGAATTATATCCCGATTCCGAATATCACAATGGTTTCTCTGGGTAAGACCTAGTTTCTGAGATATCAGTGAAAATATAGAAAAACCCATAGTTGCAACACATTACATCACATATTTTCATCGAAAAGTTGTATTTGCCATCATTTCGGTTTATATCTGGGAGTGATTTGTAAAGGAGACTCCAAAAAAAGTTGTTTGCCTTCATAGTCATAAATCACACAAGTGGTTTGGTCACTATAGTAAAAAACATGCAGAAAATTAGAAAAAAATCGTTAATTTTTACAAAGTTTCAGATTATACCGCCTTCAATTCAGAAAAAGTGTTCGGAGGAAAAAAATATGCCCCCTATGCTGAAGAGATTTCTATTACAAAAAGCATACTAATGGAGCTATAGGATATATTTTCGATTTTATAGTCCTAGTTTTATGAAAAGTACATAACTTAAAATTTTCTTATACATAAGACTTTTGAGTAAAATTGTATACACATTTTTATAATTTTTTTTAATTTTATTAAAAAACAGCATTTAACATTCTTTGTCCATTCTTTACACACGTATATACATATGTAGAATCACAAACGATCAAGTGATACAATAGGCTCAAGGTTAGGTCA
>NW_023458563.1:40828552-40835274 GCF_013731165.1 Rhagoletis pomonella
CTTGCGATGTTGTTATAGAGGACATTAAGTTTACCACGACACACACTGTCACAACTAGCATACTGTTCACAGCCATACAATAACGTTGGTAACAAAAAAGTTTTAGCTAAAAGCAGTCGAGTTCTCACTGGTGTAAAGTGTTGCGTAGTCCATAAAGACCGAAGCATGCCATAAACCTTGCCTATTATATTGTAAATGTGGGTACTCCATGACAAAGTTCTATTAAAAAATACCTCTAAGTTCCTAAGTGTCCACAAATTTTATCACAGAGTTGTTGAGTTTTATTTCCATAAAGTCGTCAGTATTGAACGTCTTCTTATAAATAGCGATGCACTGGGATTTGTTTGGATTCAGGACTAAACCATTATCGCATGCCCACCTATTTACGAGTTCAGGTCAGTAATACAGTTATTAATGGACGCAAAACGACAGTTAACATATAATTGAACGTCATCTGCATAGATATGTACATCACTATGTTTTAAGACATTATGCAGGTCGTTAATGTACAACACAAACAACAATGGACCCAGAATGAAACCCTGGGGAACGTCCCGGGTTATAGGTAAACAGCTGGACGTTACGTTGCCAGCACATACTACCTGTGCACGATCTCTAATGTACGATTTCACTAAATTTAAGGCCGTTTGTGAGAAGTTAAATAAGTTTTTAAGTTTTAGACATAGGATTTCATGACTAACGGTATCAAAGGCTTTTGAATGGTCAAGAAGAGTTAGAAAGGTTACGTGATTGTTGTCGATGCTCTGTCTAATATCATCAGAAACTTTAATGAGTGCCGTCGTACAACTCCTGTTAGACCTAAATCCAGATTGATAAGGGTTAAGCAAAGAGTTGCGACTTGAGTAGAAATTTATCTGGCGGTGCATAATGCGCTCGAGGACTTTGGACAGGAAGGGAAGTATCGCAAGACGCCTATAATCACCATTGGGTTTTTCAATTGGAACTATCTTAGCTCTTTTCCAACAGAGTGGGAAATCCGAAGTTGCTAAGATGGTATTCAGAGCAAAAGTTACGTAAGGTGGATTTTAGGTAGAATGCACTTGAAGAACTTAGGATGAATACCATCAGAACCAGTAGCATTCGACTTAACGCTAAGTATAAACTGAACAACTTCACAATCATCAACACTTTCGAAACGAAAACCAGAAGACGTAACATTCAAACAAGTACTATACCTTACAGGACATATATTGCAGCATTCAGCAGACAATCACAAATTTTTTGTTAAGCTCATTCACATCTAAATTTTCCGACACATAATTGCTTTTGTTACCAATCCCAATTTCATGAATACGTTTCCGTGTCTTTTTAGAACCTATTGCAATGCTGAATTGATGTTCATAATACTTAAGCTTTTGCTGTTTTATGGCTCTGGTAACTTCTCTTCTCCGAGCCTTGAAATCACTGTAGGTTGTTTCACACCTAGATCGCTTCCATTTACGACAAGCCGCGTTGCGCTTGTGAATCAGTTTCTTAATATAATTGTTAACCCAAGGGCGGTTAAGAACGCTGGTTGGTGTATTATTATGAGTCTGAATAAAATTGATCTGATCGTTTGAAGAAACGAAGTTGTAGACGGATCCCCAATCGGTAGCATCGACAGCCACTACAAGTTGCTTATAATCAATGTGTTGAAAGTCCCGATATGAAAACGATAACTCATTACAAATGTCCATGAAATAAAATGTCAGAAAGATGAGATCGTGCTTGCAAAAATTCGGAACGGATAGTTGGCCGTAGATTAGTATTTTTGATATATCACTTACAAAAAATAAGTCCAAAAGAGTGCAGCTGGTTTGAGTCAGGAGTCCTTATGTTGGCAGAATACAGACCCAAATTTTTCATTTCTGTTGAAAATGTACCTTCTCGAAGTAGGTCGCTGTTAAAATCCCCGGCTATAACTATGTTGTTGTAGTTTAGAGTAAGATTTCCGATGAAATCCATAAAGTGCTCATACGAAACATGTTTGTTAGGTCTGTAAACACAGCCTATGATAATTTTATTGCAATTAGATATAATTTCGGCAAAAATATATTCTATAGAACTGGAAGCTTCCGAAGTACACTTAAGTTTACAAGATAAACCAGATTTGACAAATACGGCAACACCACCACCATGACTAGCTCTATCTTGACGAAACAGTTTATACCCATTAACACAAAACAAACTATCACTGTGCCACA
The DNA here is from genome assembly GCF_013731165.1 of Rhagoletis pomonella. Taxonomy (NCBI): domain Eukaryota; kingdom Metazoa; phylum Arthropoda; class Insecta; order Diptera; family Tephritidae; genus Rhagoletis; species Rhagoletis pomonella. The sequence continues at coordinate 40,830,757 of NW_023458563.1, forward strand.
ACGAGAACCAAGTTTCAGACACACACACAACATCTACATCAGAAGATCCAAAAATATATCTAAACTCGTCAATTTTGACTGGTAAACTTTGAGCGTTTAGATGACATACTTTTAAGCCTTGCTTTTGCTTACTTAGGATACGTATCATATTAAAAGTGCTGTCATTGCATTTGGAACAAAATCGATCATCCACACTCATTTAGACAAAAGAGAACACACCGCACATTAAGAGAAAATAGAATTTCCCGATATGTGCCAAACGCATTATAACATATAATATTCACAAACGAAAGTGAGGAGAGTGTCTTTAGTAATAAAAGGTAGAAAAAAGAAGAGCAGAGCGAGTAACAAAGTTTCTTACGAATAAAACATATGAGAAGACCCCTTAGTCATTTGCTATTTTGCAGTAGTTTCTCTAAGGACTCTTTGCAAAGGATCTTGACGGCAGTACCACCAGTTTGGACACGAACAAACACCTCACCTCTCAAAGAAAAAGCAGTTTTAATTCGCTTTTGCTTTTTAAGCTGGGTAGCAAACTGCATTACATTTAGTGAGACACTCGCTTAAGAAGATTCTCTCCCCTACCTTGTATCCGATATCTCGTAGTTGTATTCCTCTGCTGTTAGTTTTGTAAAACCCAGTAAAAGCTTTAAACGATCTTGGGGAGAAAAGAGCTTCACAATTATTGGGGCACTCTTGGAGTTACTGTTCCTGCGTACACGAAAAGCTGCTCGAAATGGGGGAGGGTCCAGTTGAACTGCGCGGCAGATTTTATTAAAAATCTCGTCAACAACCTCACCTGTAGAAATAGGTATACCCCGCACTATGACATCGGCGGCAACGCTGTTGTTCTCGTGCTTTTTTAGTTCCGCCTGAAGCGAGTCTACTTTGTGGCACAGCAGTTCAAATTTAGCACATTCCCGCTCAACCTTCTCGAGTCTAACCTCAAACTTGCACATGTCTTGTTTGACATTGGCCACATCAGCAGCTACCTCGCTTATCCTCTGCATTAATCGATCCTCAGACTCCTTCAAGCGAGCGGCTATCAGATCCACCACGCTCTCAATTTTTGCCTCGAGTAGTGACAGCCAAACGGAGGATGGCGGACTCTCGTTTTTACCAGGTTTTAAATGCGGTGTAGTTGGCATTTGGGACGAACTACCAACCAATCGAGCTGATTTCGTGCGCGTCGACATTGTTAGAAGTTGCAAATTAATTTCATTATATATATATATTTATCTGTTTTTAAAGTCAGCAAACTATTCAATATTTTGCGGATAGTGCAGACGTTGTGTTAGGTTTGCTAATTATCACAGCTCACCAGTAGATGGCGCTAGCCGCAGAACGTAGATATAAACAGCTGACTCGGCAACAAATCCCAACTGCTTACATTTGTTTTTTTGTTCGTTTGCTAGATTGTATTTAGGGTTGCCAGATTCTGAAAATACATTTCTATTTTCGATAGAAAAAAAGCAGCACAAGCAGTTTTTTTAATTTTTTGTGCCACTTATTATTACAAATTACCATTAATTAGGTACAAACAAATAAAGATATCATAGAAAACTTCTTCAAAGCAACAATAAATGTTAAAAATAAATAACTAAATTCTACAAAAGAGTTCCAGACTCTTCCTGAATGTGTGGCAACTTTTTTTAATCTAAGCCTTATAATTGATTTAATATTTCTCTGATTTTTATACCCGAGCGCCCTGCACCCACCTGGCTACGACCATGCTTATGCAGCGTTTTTTCTGCATTTAAAATGCAACATTTAGCACTTTCGAACATATGTTTTCGAAGAGCGTTCATGCTATCGCATTTAGCAAATGTACTTTTACGCGAGTTCGAAATCTTATACTTTTGACAAACAGCCGTGTTCTAGTCGCTTATTCAGATCCATATCTATTACGATCAATTTTCACGCAGAAGATAATGTTCAAAAAACCCTACTGAAAAGGAAAAAATAAATTTTAAACCAAAAATTTAATACAAAAACTTGAATTGTTTTAAACATAACCGAACATTTGTTTGTGTATACATTCATTTGTCGGTGCTGTCAATTAAAATTTCATTACTTAATTAAAAAAAAAAAAAACCAAGTAAGAAAGTCCAAGTTCGGGTGGAGCCGAACATTAAATACCCGGCGCAAGTATTAAATATATGTTTTTTCACCTTTCCGAAAGCTACCGCTAGATGGTAAGCCGGGGTGTATCAAGCATTTCTGAAATTTACCGTTATATGAGAAGCGGCCGTTATTTTAGTCCGACTTCAATAATTTTCAACGTTTTGCTTATATGTGGCAAGCACAATAACCACACCGAGTTTGGTACAAATTAGTATAACGGTTACCGATATACATATATGTGATCATAAGTGGGCGGTGCCACGCCCATTTTCCAAAATTTTACCATAAACGTATTTCTTGGTAAAGAATTGTTGCAAGCATCAATTTTGAATAAATTAGCTTCAATATTTACTGATTTATCGAAGATTTTGTATTTCTGAAAATTACCGTTATATGGGAAGTAGGCGTGGTTATTTATCGATTTTAGAAATTTTCGGCCATTTGGTATGTTGTGCGAAGGCCAACAACTGTGCCAAGTTTGGAAGAAATTGGTGCAGCGGTTACCAAGATATACACAAAAAAATTATAATATTCTTATTTTTCGTCTAAAAATTATTGTAAATATCAATTTTGAGTGAATTATCTTCAGTAGTTACCAAAATATCGCAGTTTTCGTATTTCTGGAAATTACCGTTATATGGGAAGTGGGCGTGGTTAAAGACCGATTTCGCCCATTTTCAATAGCAACCTACCTTGGATTAAGGGAAACCTACATACCAAATTTCGTTGAGATATCTCAATTTTTGCTCGAGTTATCGTGTACACGGACGGACGGACAGACAGACATGGCTTAATCGATTTCTTTTTTCATCCTGATCATTTATGTCTACATTTGTCTATATCCATCTCGATTCGTTTTGGCTGTTACAAACAACCGTTATGTGAACAAAATTAATATACCCTTGTGCACAAGTGCGCTCGGGTATAACAAACAGGGTTGGTAACAAATTGATCCAGATTTCTATCAGCATCACATCGATGTTGAATTGGCGTAACTTCTTTATCCATGGAAAGTAATGGAAAATAATAAATGAAATCTCGATCGTCGATCACTGAAACGCAGCTAGCCACTGTATAAGCGAAAAAACAATGTTGCCACTATTTATCATTAAACCATGTTCGAATCGTGGAAATTTTGGAAGATCACAGGGTTGCTTTTAGCATTTATATTCTTAATGCAAAACTTGAGTTGCATTTAATTGCATTTAGGTGACGAATTTTGTATGGATAAATGTACATTTAGAGTAGCATTTAGAGCTAAATGTGCTTTTACGCGTTAGCAAAAATAGCCCACTACACCTTTTCACTATCACACTTAACTTTGCTTACTAAGTAGTGTTTGCCGCGACATGAATGGCAAAGTATCGGGCGTAAAATAATAACTTTCGCACAGGTTTTTTGAAAAATAAAAGGGTTGTTTATAGATTTTGCGAAACAAGCATTTTTTTGTTAACTTTGTAAATATTTTACTTTTATTTTATTAATTAGTTTTAAAATTTTCATCCTTATTTGCAACTGCCAGCTTTGCAAGATAAGTACATGTTTTTTCAGGTGTATTTTTTCTTTGACTTTTTATTTATAAAAAAAAAAAACACTGTATAGGGTTGGTCGAATGAAGGGCCTCCTAGTTACCAGTTCCGAGTCTTTTCGATTGCTGAGTATGAGGTTTTATGTTGGACAAAACCGGAGTATAAAGGAGCCAAACGGGCGAAATTAGCCTATGGTTACAGAAGATATGTAATAAAGTAACCGACGAAGACCTGCGTGCAGCTTGCGCTTTTCTCTCATAGTGTTTACCGCTGGTAAACTCAAATGAAGGTTAAAATTTAAAGAGGAATCAATAAAATTTAAGTAAAATTTGTGGATAATTAACAATAAACTAGTTTTTTCGCAAAATCTATAAAGACCACTTTTATTTTACAAAAAAAAACCTGTGCAACAGTTATTTATTTAAACCCTGTATATGATAAAATATTAGTAGCTGGAAAAAGGAGTACAAAAGATGTACAAAACTGGGAAAGGAGTACATTTCCAGATATTTATTTTTTTGGTGTACAAGTGAGTACATTGCAATAAAAAGGAGTACGTTTACTCCAATAGCAGTACGTCTGGCAACCCTAATTGTATTTATCTATCCGTTTGCACCCACTTTGCAGAACGTATCCGTCGATAGAAGGCTTTTATTTAATGCTCCTAAGAATGGACTCGAATCACTGTATCCAGTCGATTTTATTAACGTTATATTTTATGACTTTATTTTAACTTTTCTTGTAAGTTTTTTAAGAGCCAATTTTCACGATGAATTTTCACTAGGGTTGCCAACTTCCCTATTCATGAGAGACTATTTCTAATATCGAAGCGTGCCTACCAAATAGCCAATGACCGGTAACACAA
>NW_023458563.1:40835284-40838550 GCF_013731165.1 Rhagoletis pomonella
CCACCCTTGAGAGACTGAGCAGCTCTCCGGTTTTTTCCTATCGATTTACGACCATAGTAGCATAACTTTTGTACAAGTGCCCTCGCCTAACCATGACCTATTGGCCTCTTGATAGTGCTATTTCTAATCCTTAATTTGCAGGTTGCCATGGGTATCTCAATCTTAGCTCTGCTTTCACACAGTGAAAGATTGGCACCTTTCCTGGCTAGCTCATCGGCTCTCCAATTTCCTTCAATACTTCGATGTCCCGGGACCCATATTAGGCCGACCTTGAATACGGTGCTAATAGCAATTAGAGCTACCAGGCATTCCTGTATAACCTTTGACCTTAGCATTACCGCGTTAATTGATTTGATGGCCGCCTGGCTATCGGAGTACTTATTAATCGTAGCCTGCGTTACGGCATGTGTTTTAGGGTGGGTCGTAAACCTAATTTTTATCAAATCCCTTGGTAATAGTGAAAATATATTGTATCACGAAGTCAACAACAAGCCTGCAAAATAGTAGTCTTTTATTTTAATTGTAAGAGTCCGCGCATAGCCCGCCAAGTGACCCACAGCACACTAGTCGAATAAGACCAATTCTTGTTAAAAATTCTGGGTTCAGCAAAAAGCTTTGGTACATATTATTAGATAATGAATTCGTTAACGCAAAAGATAAAGCCAAATACCATTTCTCGCAACCTTAATCTCAAATTTATCTTTTTTCAATAAAATTTTAATTGTTCTCTTGATAATTGCACTGGCCTATAGTCAAAAGATGTAAAGAACAGCATTAATATTGCTGGCGTGGATTTAGGTCGTTGGTTGAAAATATTCTAATCTTTTTTTTTATTTTAGCTCTAGTTTTCGAACTTTTGCAAATTTAAGTAGCTCTAATAGAAAAGCCATTCTTTTCCATTATCGTGGAAAAATTTTGTTTATGCAAATGAGTATGGAAACGCTGAACAGGCACAACTTCTGGAACAACTAATTAGTTTACTTATGCTTATGCATAAAATATAAAAATTGCAAATATAGGAAAATGACAAAAAAATTTGTTAAATTTTTTTTTTTTTTAAATAATTTGTTGATAATCAACGATTTTCATCATATATTAAGGCACGGATATTATGTTGTATGACTTTCATCGTAGCAGTTACATTTACTAATTTTCAATTATCCATTTTCTTGAAACAGTTGTAAATTTTTGCTTAACAGTTGTTATTTTAACGCACCAGTTTTTCCGTTTTGGTCATAGGACTGTCTCCTCCTAACACATAAAATTTGTTCAAGTAAAAAAGAAAACGAGTTGACTTTCGCAACGCTCAACTCTTTTATTTAGGTATACCAGTAATAAAAAACAAGAAAAAAATAATATAAAAATTTCGATAGTATCGATAGTTGCGAAAAACTGTCAATAGTTCATAATAGTTCCAGACTATCGATGGTCCCATGTATAATTTTTCAGATCTACATGAGACAAAAGTTTACATTAATTTGAAGAAAACTAGGTATTGTAGGTTATAACCCCTCGATAGCAGAAAATACCTCAACTACCGAGAAATATTTAAAATGTTTTGAACCTTGCATGGTGCGCGGATTGCGGGGTTTCCTATGGGAGAGCTTTTTTTACACTGTTACCGCCTAAGCGATTTTTTTCGAGTCCAAAATACCACGCCAGTCATTTCTCTTCTATGCCAACCGACGCCAATTGGAAATGCCAAGTGAAGCCAAGTCCTTCTCCACCTGGTCTTTCTAATGCAGAGGAGGCCTTCCTCTTCCTCTCTTACCAGCATTGCGGCCGCGTTGAATATTTTCAGAGCAGAGGCGTTTCTGTCCATTCAAACGACATGGCCAAGCCGGCGGAGCCGCTGAAATTTAATTCGCTGCGCTATGTCTATATTGTTGTAAAGTCCATACAGCTCACCGTTAAATCGTCTGCAGTATTCGCCATCGCCAGCGCGTAATGGTCCGTAAATATTTCGCATAATCTTTTTCTCGAAAACTCCAAGAGCCGCTTCATCAGATGTTTTCATTGTCCATGCCTCCGGGCCATACATCAGCACAGGCATGATGAGTGACTTATAGAGTGTGATCTTTGTACGACGAGAGAGGACTTTACTTCTCAATTGCCTACTCAGTCCAAAGTAGCACTTGTTGGCAAGAGTGATTCTCCATTGGATTTAAAGGCTGACATTTTTATTGGTGTTAATGCTGGTTCCCAAATAAACGAAGTCGTCTGATTTTTCAAACTTTGTAACTGTCAACAGTCGCGTGTGTTTCAAGACACGTATGCTCTGACTGTTGGTGTTATGACAGGAGATACTTCGTTTTGTTCTCTATCTAATCCCGAACAGACGTAGCCCTTGTTTTTACCGATAATATCGATGTCATCTTCATACGCCAGCATTTGCACAGTCTTATTTTTTGTTAAGAGATTCTTGTAAGTAGGGAACCCAGTCCCGCAAATCCGGAGTCCCACAAATGCGGGATCCCGCACCATTTTTGCGGGATCAGAAATGAGGGATTACACATGCGGGATCCACGAAATTTATTGGACTATAGAAACAAATTAAATAGGCGAATGCGGGTTGTGTGATATAACCCAGTAGATAATTTCTGGAGTTAAAAGCGCTTCCGAAAGGACTACCTGAGAGTCAAGAGGCCTTCCACTCTACATTCCTTTCGCCTTTATTTTTGTATGGAGTGGCATAAATTGAAGGGCTTCTTCTTATTTCGCTACCCATACAAGGCTTTCCAGAAGGACGTGTTTCAAAAGGCCTTTTGGAGGAGTCCATTCAAAGTTGCTTCTTTAATTTATAAAAATCATACTTCTTTAGAGTATCTGCTTGAGGTTTATATCAAATTGCAACTTAAAATGTATATTGAAATTCATTTGTAATGCTAAATAATATTAATTTATGCATTTGCGTAAATTGTAAATGGATAGGCCTTTCTTCAGGGAAGCAGTTTTCAGCCCTTCATGGGTAGGCCTTTTGGAATGGCTTCCCAAATTATCTTCTGGGAAATCTATATATATAAAATTAAGTGGCAAAACTTCCTGTTCGCATACTCCTCCTAGACGGCTCGCCCGATATCAAAGAAATTTTCAGGGGTGATTGGGGTCTGTGTGGAGGGTGCACATAAGAAATTTCATGTGTGTATCTTTGCACGTTTTGCAAAAACAAAAAAAAAAAACAAAAAATAATTCTGTTTGGCTTTACGTGTTTTTTTTTCGGATTTCTATCATTCCTAGACGGCTTGCCCGATTTCAATGAAATTTTC
>NW_023458563.1:40838560-40859953 GCF_013731165.1 Rhagoletis pomonella
GAAATTTTCAGAAGTGATTGGGGTCTGTGTGGAGGGTGCACATAAGAAATTTAATGTGTGTATCATTGCACGTTTTGCAATTAATTCTGTTTGGCTTTACGTGTTTTTTTTGGATTTTTATTATTGTTTTGCCGCAAGATTGGCAGTCCTGCCTTTTACTAATAAATAAACAGAAACAGCTGGCGAATGTTTACAATTATTAAAAAACATTGACAACAATTTAATTTATATTCTTATAACTGGAGTCTACTTTCGCACCCTTTCCTCAAACGTGTATTAATTCAATATTCAAATAACGTATATTTATATAATTTGAAAAAATCTCCCTACTATACAAATATGTACAGCAATATTAACTAACTAGCGAATACCCGGCGTGCTTCGCTGCGCCTTAAAAGTAATTTTGTTTTGTTACTCCCTCTCACAACATTTGAAAATATTAGTTAATATTGCTGTACATATTTGTATAGTAGGGAGATTTTTTCAAATTATATAAATATACATTATTTGAATATTGAATCAATACACGTTTGAGGAAAGGGTGCGATAGTAGACTCCAGTTATAAGATTATAAATTAAATTTCCAAGAGAAAGTCGGTTCTTTACATATTTTCTAATTACCTTCGAAAATATATTAACTCAAAAAAAAATAAACAATGCTTCATAGATCGATTTTTTTTAAATCTAACTTCATAAAGTTCTTTAAAAATATTTTTTAAATGAGGCCATAAGAGCTTAGGGGGAGAGTTACAACACAAAAATACATTTAAGGCGCAGCGAAGCACGCCGGGTAATTGCTAGTCATATGATAAAACAAAAACGGTGGAACTATCCTGTAGGGAAACTCCGAACTGGTGAACCAAATTTGTAGTTCCGTACTAGATCTTTATCGCCAAAAACGAACCAGTCCGATAGTAACTAGATCGCCACCAGTTCAAAAGCAGCGGTATGTGGTACTTTTAAAAAACCATTTTAGAAATCTGATGAAAATGATCTGAAAATGACGAATAGAACTACGACGTTTTTCGGTTGATTTAAATTTATTAATATTTTTACCGCTCAGCGGGACGGCACAATGTTGGTTGAGTGTCGATTGTAGTAATTTTTATTATTTTCACAAGTTTTCCAATGTTTTCATCCATTTTTATTTCCAGAAAATCTACATATGTACATGAAAGTGTTGCCAAAAGAGATTATTAATTTTTTACCAAAACTCTAAAAAAAATTACCAAACTGATAATAACCTAAACACGTATTCTTATGTAAATATTTAATTATTTTGGGGACGACAGAACTTTTATGACAAACTCATACAAAGTAATGATGTCGCTACCGCGTTAAAAAAAAATCATATCACCATCGACAGAACGTTTAGATAATGAAGATGAACTATTTACAGCTGTGGTTGTCCTTTTCAATGTGTTCAGACTATAACAATTCAAAAAATATTTTTAAAACATAACACAAAAAATCGTTCAGAGATTTACAAACATTTAAAATATGTTTAACATACAGTCCTTTATAAAAATTGAAACCAGCAAATGTATCGTTGTTAAACGATAGATATAATTTAATTTTACAATTTTATAATTGGGTCGCATTCATATTTAATTGCAAAATTGGTTCCCGCAGATAAAAATGATCCAAAAACCTGATTTTTGGGACTGTTGGGGCTGTGCTAAATTGCGAACTCATACTAAAATTTCTGTGTTGTCAAGGCAAATTGTTACGTGAAAAAGCCCTTTCAATTTTTGGCTCTCTTAAGGTGTAGACCAGTGATTCCCAAAGTGGTCCAGGTGGACCCCCAGGGGTCCACGAAAGACTCGACGGGGGTCCACGGTGACGTGAAAAAAATTTGGGCGTCCATGAGTTGTAAATGGGGGTCCACGAAAATTTATCTGGTTTCGATGTCAAGAACCAAAATGTTTGCTTGATAGCCTCTTTATTTAACTTTAATATTTTTGAGTGGTGTATAGTTCTCTTGACGCACTGCTGCACTTACCGTCATTTGTGTTTTCATACGTGGGGAAGCCTTAAAGGTCACCTGCAGGCGCGGCGAAAATTGCTAGCGGCAGAAATTTAAGCACTTGTGTCTTTTCAATAGTACAGGATAGTACGCCACCATTGCCTTTGTTGAAGAGATTCTATAATGTTGAGTTCCCTGAGACTGAATGCTGGTTTGATTCCATCGCTGAGACCGGACTCACACATTGTCGAATCTTCACTGATGGCTCCAAAACTGACTCTGGGTCATGATGATCTTTTTTGAGGTTAATGGAGATAAGCTTCACTTTTCTGTAGGGGAATATGCTTCGGTCTTCCAGGCTGAGGTAATTTCAATACTCAAAGCCATGGACTACGTGGTGGAACATAGGTGGAGGAGTTTACATGACTGCAGCGACAACCAAGCTGCACTTAAGGCATTGACCAGCCCTCTATTTAAGTACTTCGAAACTAGTTCAGCAATGCAAGTCTGGACTAAAATATTATGGTGAACATAACGAGGGTGTTTTACTCTGGGTGCCTGGTCACTATGGAGTACCTGGTTATGAGACATCTGATCATTTGACCAGAGTTGGCTCAGACGAGGCATTCCTCGGTCCGCAACCAGTTTTAGCACTCCTACCTTCGGCAATCGAAGCCACCATTAGAAACTGGGAGAATACTTCGCTCACAAATGACTGGGAGGCATCGAGGGGATGCAGGTGGGCAAAACTCATGTTGCCTTCAATCTCACAAGGTTTATCTAATTTTTTGCTCTCAATGAGCAGACGACACAACAGACAACTTACTGGACTGCTGACTGGTCACTTCACGTGGCACAAACACCTGACTGTGTTAGGCGTAAATGACAAGTCCAGTTGCCCATCTTGCCTTGAAGAAGATGAGACGGTGGAATACTTTCTGTGCTTCTTGCTTGCTTGGTTATTTGTCATCGATTCTTTTAAACTCGTTCTTTTCTCTATTGTCAGTTTCTGAATTAAAAGTTTGGCGTAAAAAGCTTAGCCGTTTTGATGTTTTAAGAAAGGTTTAAACAACTTTTCGACGGATAATAAAATTTTCTGAAGTTTCATAAATTGCAAGGCACATAAATACAGGTAGAAGCCAAAATGACGTTACTGTCATGAGAACCATACCTTAAAACTTCAACTTGTTCTTCTTTTATTTCCTATATTTCGTTACGCTTTGAATATCATATCGTTGTTTTTTTTTTGAATGTTCGTTGTTATTAAACAAATTTTAATTAACATTTGAATTTTTGTAGTGTTGTGCGGTTTATACTTAGTATATGTGTTAAAAATGCAACACCTGAAGCGTTGTTTTTATGTGGTGTTAAATATAAAGCAGATACCACTAATTTTTTAACGTGCTTCAATATCCTTCGCGTAAGGAGCGTTGCGAAAGCAGCTGTGGGGCAGAGCTGCAGCGAAATGCCTTGCTGCGTGTTAAACATTTTAAAGGAGCAAATTTCACAAATACACCGGGAGGTACAGGAAAGGCACGTTGGATGCCAAGTGCTGTTCCTATGACCCTTATGCCGAAAACTCCCTTCAACAGCACTGCAACTCATAAATCAAAAACAGAAAACAACATACAAGTTAACAAATTTTAACTAAATAAAATATATAAATAAAAATAAACTCCAAAATTACTTAAAAACGTCAACTAGTGAAATACATTTTTTTATTTTTCCTTACACACGCTCATTTTTATTTTTACTCTCCCGAAAACTTTGACTTTTGTAGGTTTGACATCAAATTGGCTTCTACCTGTTTTTATTGTACCATGCATACATGATTCAATAATAAAAGGTTTGCTCAAAAAACAGTTTTCTCACTCCCTCTTGACAAAATCGGCTCCCTTAGCAAGGCACTGTGTGTGGGTTCGTGTGTGTGTGCAAAGCTTCTGTAAGGGAGCTAAGGGAGTGTCAAAACCCTAATGTCACTAAAGAGCAAACCTTTATTATGAACAGTGTTGCCAGAACTTTTTGGACGAACCGGCTAAATTGGCAAATAAAACCGGCTAAAATGTTTCAACTAAATTTTATATGTTTTATTTAAATAAATCACGAGTAAAAAGACTATTTCTTGGAGAGAAGTTACAAATTCGAGCCGGAAAAAATTTTGCCAGCAAGAGTTTGTAATTAGTTAAAACATATGATTGTGGCACATGGTTGGATTTTTTGTCGACGATAATTTGAATAAGTTCGTTAAATTTAAAAATTTACAAACTGGAGCGATTTTAAAATGAAAAATGTAAGTTAATGCTTGTTTACTTAATTAATTTAGTTAATCCCAATGATTTGAAAGGTACTCGGCAAAAAAACTGTATTCTTAATCGGAATCCAATCTTAACCAGAGTCGATATAGTAAACCCGACAAAGAAATTGAAACGTATGTTGAAGAAAGTCGGACTGACAAGATATATACACGTAGATCCTGTTTTATGCCCCTCTGAAAGAATTTTAAAAATTCTATACAAATTTCTTTTGTTTAAAATGCAACCGTGGACACTAGCTGGCAGAAAAACTTGCAAATTTGCGTTCGTACCGAAAATTGCAAGTATCTCTACATGAGAGAGAATTTGGGAGCATTTTTTCTTACCATCTGATGTTTTGAGTGATAATTCTCGCAGGATTTTCGACGAACAAACCTATTGTCTTCCCTACAAGGCCGTTTCGGACTGACCGATTCTCAATACACTCAAATAGAAACCAATACACATAAAAAACGCAGTAAAAATTTCCCTTCAATTTTAAGGCAGTAAAACAACGACCTTAAGTTAACATCAACCGAGGCCATATGTTGACAAGGGATGTAAAATCACAGTTACACAAAAGAACTGGTCAGAATTTTTCAGAAATCCCTTCAATTCTGATGTAAAATATGATGCCAAAAGACTGCAGATCTCCCATTTGGATGACCGGTCATATGACCGGCAGATGTCTCGTAGGATTCCCAGAGAGTTTTGTTTTACATAGAAATTTGTGCTCTTTTATTTTCATTTTGACTCACTTCAGTGTTGGTTCATTTAATTCAAGTTGGCATTCGGTTTTTGGAATTTAAATAAGTTCTCAGCAAAAAAGTTTGTTTAAAAAAATACATATGTGACCATAGTGCTTGAAAATATTAATTTTTCCCTTACCTTAAACCTTTGGGAGTGGGCAAAATGATGTTTTGTAACTTAGGCAGGATTGAATATGCGCTATCTGGGAAGACAATATCTGCATGTAATATTTATTCTGTTTGTTGGCATTATATCCAAACACAAACGCATCTTAAGTGTCTTAACAGTGAAACAATTTCTTATTTTCTAAGTTTGCGAATAAAACTTCACACTTAAAATTAAGACATTTATAACAAACATTTTATGAAGAAAATCCCTTCTTCGTTTAAAAAAAATAAGCGAAATCGGCCCAATTTCATACAACCCTGCCTGGCATGAAAATTTTCTCCACGATAAGGCTAGTAGCCATTTCTAACAGATTTTGGGTCGCTTAGTCAAAAATGGAAACATATTTGAAATTTAAGAAAACAAGGCGGAATAGCAAAATCGGTTAAAAACGGCTAATTTTTTTCTGCAAAACGGCTAACAAATCGGCTGCCGCCTAAATCGAAATTTCTCCGGCTGTTTGCTATCGCAACCGGCTAAATCTAGACGGAAAACGACTAAAATGGCAACACTGATTATGAATCATGCCATGCATAAATTGTGAGTATCGTATAAGCATTTGCCATTGATATGTCTGCATACCAAATTTCAAGTTGGTGAGAATTATGGTTCCGAAGTTATAGCTGATAAAATATTCCACGCCTATTAGATGTGCCACGCCCCCTTTTACGAACTCGTTTATATATACCCTCGTATGTCTGCATACCAAGTTTCAAGCTCGTGAGAATTATGGTTCCGAAGTTATAGCTGATAAAAAATTCCACGCTTATGGGATGGACCACGCCCCCTTTTACAAACTCCTTTATATATACCCTCATATAAGCACCTACCATTGATATGTCTGCATACCAAATTTCATGTTCGTGTGACTTCTTGCAAACCCTCGTTCCTGTTTAGTTTACAACAGGCCATTCCGTTCAGCTGTCTTTTTGTAATGGGTCCAAGGTTAGGGTTCTCTGAACGTACTATCTATACTCACTCTCTTTCAGTTTACTATAAACGCCACTCATTTGTATACATTTACCATAAATCTTCTCACCACATTTCAAAGTCATGTGAGGTAGGGGTACCAAGATGTGAGATTTCACGGCTATGGAATGTGCCGTGGCACCTTGCGCAAACTCACTAATATTTACATCGCTATAAGCGCCTACTTTATTTATGTCTTCACACTAAGTTTCGAAGTCATGTGACTTATCGTTCCTAAGTTACAGGTGATTAAAATTTTACGCCTGTAAGATGTTCCACGCCCCCTTTTACAAACTTATTATATATATGGGTACTTTACTTTAAAGATATTTCATTGATCTGTCTTACCGCCAAATTTAAAAGTCGAGTGACTTACGGTTCCGATGTTATTGCAAATTAAAGGTTTCACGCCTATGGGAGGTGCCACGTCGCCTTGTACAAACTCACTCACTCATATATACGTTACTATAAGCGCCTACCATGGATATGTCTTCATACCAAGTTTCAAATTCATGTGACGTATGATTTCGAAGTTATGGCTGATTAAACATTTCACACCCCTAGGAAGTGCCACGCCTCTTTTACAAAAGTATATCTACTTTACTATAACCATCTATCATAGATATGTATGTGAACACCCCAAATTTCAAAGTCATGTGACTTACGGTTTCGAAGTTGTAGCTGATTAAAAATTTCACGCCTATGGGAGGTGCCACGCCCCCTTATCATATGCCATTTTTTTATACCCTAGGTTACGTCCGAGGTCACTCCCTATACACCAGTTAAAGCGCCATGAAAATCCATTCAGTAGTTCCTGAGATTAGTGAGTTTAAACAGACAAACAGACAAACAATTTACAGTTTTATTATAGTACAGATAGATGTGGCAGCATATAGTGAAGCGAAAAGCGAAGAAAGCGACAAAGAGCATAGCGACGAAAACAAAAAAGAATTGTTTTCCTTGCTTTCTGAGCTGACTGTTGCTTCACCATGATACAAAAAAAAAGAAGTTTCACTTTTAAATTTTTTGACATAAACTGTGTTTACTAACGTTTCTACCTTTCGTAAATTGTTGAGGTGGCACTGCCACCTAATCAAATAATTATTTTGGAAATTTTAATATTTTTTAAGGAATTTTTATTTGATTAAAAAGTAAGTTGTAATGCACGAGGTAAATATACTTACATGATTGTTCGTATTAAAAGAGCTTGATTTAAATTGCTATAAATGTACATAAGGCACACCAGCAATGTAGCATTATCTTTAACATGATATATTATATGCAGTTGGTCCTTTAAGAAACTAAGTAGGATGTTGCTTTATTTCGGATTCTAGGGAAGCATAAACTTCTTTGTGATAACGCATGCCTTGCATCTGCATGCATACATTAGTTTTATTATATACATATTAAGGGTACTCATTTAACAGCGCAAAACTCTCGCAAACTGGGCAAACTGTGCAACTTTAAACCCTCGCAAATGAAATGTCAAAATTTGTATGGAAAGCCATTTGCACAAAAAGGAAACCTTTGCGCGGCAATTTTGTAGCGCAACTTTGCGCATTGTGCTGTGCAAACCTCAATCAGCTATTTTGTTTACATTCATTTTGGTTTGTGCTCAACGCTTTTTCGAAATAACTGCGGTAAAACATAAATATTTGCTCAAATTTGAGTTTCAATTGTTCAACTTTATAAATTAAGTAAAGTGAAATAATTAAATGTCAGAAATTGCATAAAATATAAAATTGTCCTCATGAAACACATGGCGCAAAGTTGCCCAATTGCCCAAATATGAAACTTGCGCGTGTATATGAGTACCCTTATTATACATTTGTATATTTTCACTAGCAGACCCGGCGAACTTCGATCCACCAAAAATAAATATTTTGTATTGAAACATTTTTTTCATGATTTTCAGTGACGCATTTATCTTCTAATATTACGGTTTGGTGGTTGTCAGAAGGCATATTTCGATTACCGTCTTAAATAACCTAGCAAAACTGTACATGTGTACAAAGAAACGTAATAGTTTCAGTGCGCTTGAAAGGCGCCACGCCCCATTTTAAAATAGCCCGAATTTTATCTAAGAGTATGGGGTTGATTTCATATATCTCCATGTAATGCTCGCGTACTCTACCATAAACACATCCAGAGATATGCAGTATGAAAAATTCGGTTTGTATGGGAGGTGCCACGCCCCCTACAGCTAGCGGTATGAAATATACTTTACATCCGATTCTCATACCTACCATATATACACAAAAAATTTCAAAAAGATCGGTCGAGCCGTTAAGAAGGAGTTCGGCCACTAACACCGTGACACGAGATTTTTATATTTAGAATAAGCACGATGCGAGCATAGAAAAAATTTCGATGAAAAAAAAAACATTTTTTCTCGGGTTCACAACTATCGTATCTTTTAAGCTGGAACCAACAATACACACACACAAAATTTCATTGAAATCGGTTAAGCGGTTTCGGAGATTAGCGCTCTAATTGGGCGCATCCGTTTCTCCGGTTGAAATATTTCGCGGAAAAGTGCTCGCAACAAACAAACGATACTTTTGGTAACGCATTTTCAGTTACCATGCTCGCGGATATCCACTTTTCCCGTATATATGGTACCGCCGGGAGTCGAAAGAACTAGGCCTGGGTAACCGCGCAAATTTTTTGGCGCTGACACACCAACTCCAGCGCCACTGTCGGAATCAGCACAGTGTGTTGGCGCAATTGCGCCTCTTCAGGCTAAAGCTCATTTCCTTTATTGCTGCACGCTTCACCAAAGTGAATTAATACAACGAGATATCGGTTGAGAAAAACTCAAGTATACCCAAGTTCACAACCCAAAAATACAACAAACCCATCATTTGCACATTCAGAAGGACCGCGACGAATTCTAGCTGTGCTGCACATTTTACAAGAGACATTTCTGTTTCGGGTGTTCTTTGCTGGTTCTTTGCGACACCCGTCGTTGTCAGTGTTCCGGTGTGGAACTAAGGTGAATTAATACAAGGTGGTATCGGTTGGACAAAAACAAGCCAAGTTCAAAACCCAAAAATACAACAAAGATATAATTTTCACATTCAGAAGGACCGCGGCTAATTTTAGCAACAACACCTTGTAAAAATTCGCCTTGTGCTGCACATTTTACAAGTGACACTTCGCTTTTGTGTGTTCTTTGCTGGTTCTTTGCGCCGCCCGGTGTTGTTAGTGTTCCGGTGTTGCTGGCGCCATTGCGTCACAGAGTTGTGAAAATCGGTATCGGCGCCAGTAACTCAGCTCTCGGTATCAGCGCAATGGCGCGGCGCCGCACTGTGTTACCCACGGCTAGAAATAACTTTAAGTAGGTTTTTTCGCAATTTCTTCTGTTATTTATTCAGCTCCTAAATATGCAGCTCATCTTACTAAAAAACGATATAATAATTAACAAGAGTAAATGCATATTTTATGTGAATACAATGTAATATTTTACTTACCTTCCGTTTTATATTCACTATCGCTAAAAGTTTTAATTTGTTTTAAATAATTATATTTTTTTTTTCGTTAAGTAATCAATCACTTTTTTACTTTTGTCAAAGAATATGGTAGCTCGATTTCAAAGGAAAATGCCAAACGCACAGTTTACGTCAAATGGGAGCAATGACGGCTACGAAGAAAAAGTGAAACTACCTTTAAATACAGTATATTTTGCTTTGCTGCCTCTATGCTTAAGTGCACATTTAAGATACCTATCCCAAAATGCGCATCAAAAGCATTATTTTTAACATTTATAAGGAAACTACTCCGATAGATGCATTCAACATACCTGCACATTGGCGATACCTGCCTTAAAAATTGTGCGACTAGTATCAATTATCAATGAAAGTATTACGTTTACCTGCACTGGCCCTACAATTACCTACTTTTACAACCTTTTATATATTTTGCTCATCTCGCAGAACAACGAAAATGGCTATCAATTTATGTAGTTATATAGATAATTAGATAACATTCGGTAAAAATTTCGCTTGCAGTAATGTCTACATGGTAAGTGCTCCGCCAATATTTGGTTTCATAGGGATTCGGATACCTTCCTCATTGAAGTAGTAAAGAAAATTCGCTTAAGTGCCTTTTTCGGTTACGTGCACAAGTTTTTCGTGCAAAGAAGGATGTGCACCTAAGCAAAATATACTGTATTTGTATCATGTTGCTTCACTATGTTTTCACGTTTTCTTGTCTCTTTTTTCGCTATTATCCGAAAATGTCTTGTCGCTCTCTTTGTCGCGTCACTATGTTCTTTCCTAAAACAAAGTGCTGCAAAACCATCGATGGGACCATCGATGTTATCGATGGGGCCAATGCTTTAGCCACCATCGATGGTTTTTTGAAAGCAAACTGTTGTCGCGAAACTTTTTTATTAGTTTAAGAAAACTAAATCAATACACTGTTTTGGTTTGAACTTTCTTAAACTTTGTTTTATTTTGAACTTCCTAATACTTACCAGGACTATCACAGAATCCATCGCAGTCTAATTTTTCATGAAATCTACAAAAATGCTATAACTGAATCCGAATAGCTACGAACGTAGCGTATGGGTCATTCCATACAATATTTACACTTCAATATTTTTTGTTTAAGTGAAATTTATTTTTTTACATTCTTTATCGAAAAAAAGACACCTTTTATTTTATTTCGTCATGATATTGGAAAATGTCGAAAAAAATTCCCGAAATTTTGAACTCACAGGGAAGTATCTTTTTTCAATTGTTTGCAGTTAATAAACTATTTGTCGAAAAAAAACAGTTAAGGCATCAAAATGTACGTAATTACCTTGGAATGAAAATGCAATGGTTTTGCAGCACTACTAAACGATAGAGCGTAACAATACCCTGCAGGGAAACCGCGGACTGGTGCATAAAATTTCTAGTTCCGTACAAGATCTTTATCGCCAAAAACGAACCAGTCTGAAAAAGGGAATGCGGGGGGCTTGTTTACTTTACATAGATATGTGTTTGGCGGCTTTTTCGTTCAAATGCACTTTCATTCTGCACTTCGCAGATGCTATTTCATAGTTTGGTAATACAAAACAAAACTTTGTATTAACATACTAACATCTTGGGGCCAACTGGAATGTAACAAATAACAGCGAGCACCTCTACAAAGTCAGCTACAGCCAAAGGTATGTAAACGTACATTTCTTACAATCATTCAAACAAATTTAATTTCAAATTGAAAAACAAACGTTTCTTTGAAAATAATGTAAAATCTAACACGGAAGAACCGAAAAGACTGAAAAATCATAATACTTTTTTCTTTCGTCTGGCGATTTTAAAACTGGTTCGGAACTATAGAATTTAGAACTAGTTCGGAACTATCGAAAAGGGATGCAACGGGGGGCAATTGACACTTCCTAGGACATCGCCATGTTAAATTCGCCAGTTGTTTGTATGCAAAAGAGATTTATAGCGAACCAGTGCTGGGTCTAAACGTACTACATGCGCACCAGTTTAGAACTAGAGATTTTCCCCACAGGGTACGTGTGAAGTGACCGTCCACAATTGTGATATGAAGCGCTGACCACTGCTGTAAATGTAAATTTTCCATTGTCAAAAAACAAACGTCTGTGCGTATAAGAAGAATTTAGTTCGATGTACATATGTACATATATGCTGTGTATGTATGGGTGTGTATTATTTCCCTGCAGGAAATGGATCTAGCTATAAGATAACTTTAAGTTGACTAGGAAGGAGCTAAAAGTCACTTATTATCTGTATATATTCTATGACGAAAGCTAACTATTCTATGGCGATGGCCGCGAAATAGTCAGGGGTGGTTACCTCTGCATTAGATGTAGTCAAGGGTGGTTACCTTTGCATTTGATGTAACTAACTACTTTTGGACATAAAATATCAATAGGGAAAACAAAATATTTTTTTTTTATATTTTTTTTATTTGTATTTACTTTATTTATTTTATTACATTTAATATTTGTTTACATATTCTCCTGTAGGTGGTCCAAAATCCAACTTTGTCATACATAAATTCAAAATGATAATATGAAATTTCGATCTTCCTTTTATTTGTCCTCAATTCGAAAAAGTATTTGCGTAGTGCAGGATATTTAAATAGAAATGCGTTTAAAGAAAACAATCTCCTTCATTACTCCTGCATTACTTGTCAACTAGTTTGAAGTTGGCTTTTTGTAGCTAACTACGGGTTATATATTTTATAGAAATCCCGCAAAAAATCTAACTACAAGTGGGTTATTTTTTATCAATTAATAATTTTTTTCTGCTGGGTTGCGTTTGATGGCTCCAGCAAAGAAAGTGAGTAAAAGTAATAAATGGAGAGGAACAGTGCAATCTGGTATTTGTAAAGCTACTCCATATAGTTGGACAATACAGACCTCACTGGAAAGGACCATGCACATGGTGATATTCTGGAGAGCGACGAGCATTGCGCTTGAAAGAAATTCATCAGTTCAGGGTTTTAATACCTAAAATAAAGTACGCTGCCTTAAATTGATCATCGAGAAACTAAGAAAGCGATCTCGCGAGAAATTGCTTCTCGAACAATCTCGGGAAATCGAAGGCTCTAATCAAAAGTATAAAATCGAAAATACATCCAATAGCTGCGTTAGTACGCTTACAATTTTAGTAATAGAATGCTATTTAGCATAGGTTGGCTAACTTTGTTTCGTCCGAACACTTTTTCTGATTTCAAGGCGGTCGAATCTGAAACTTTGTAAAAAGTAACGAATTTTTTCTTAAATGTTCTGCATATTTTTTTCTATAGTGACCAAACCACTTGTGTGATTTATGACTATCAAGGCAAAACACTTTTGTTGGAGTCTCCTTAACAAATCTCTCGCAGATATAAAACCGATAGGATGACAAACACAACTTCTCGATGCACATATGCGATGTAATGTGCAACATGGGTTTTTTAATATCTTCACTGATATCTCATATATATATTTAGAAAATCCGTATTTATTGTACAATCAGGTTGAAATTCATAATGGCGCTGCAGTCGAAATATTTAGAATCACCATATGTCTAGACTGCTTTGGCACTATGTTTATGTTATTTGAATTCGCGATGACTAAATGAAGTATGAGGTTGAGTGCTCAAAATTGTGTAAGCGCACATTTGTCTCATACACAGTGAATGCGATCTTGCATCTACCTCCGCTTGATGAAGTTGCTTGGGGCGGCCACTGCTGCAGCAGTAAGGCTCGAAGAAACCAGTTCTTGGATATAAGACGATTTGTAAAAAATGGCGAATTACCAAGGAAAGATTCGACCACATCCTTCCAAGAAAGAACACGGTAGGTATATCAATGACCAAATTTGAACGATATAAAGAGACTCATTTAGCTACTGTATGGGAAAACTTTTCATCCTGTGAAACAGCGAAGATTTCTGGCCTTCCTACAACAGAAAACGCACATCTGCGCTCTTCAAATTCCTTATAAGGACTTTTGTTGGCTTGCATGACATAAGACTAGCGGTTGATGCATCGGACCAATGTTGTACGCACGCTTAGGAGAGATCTCACAGGTAGAAATAAGACCATCGGTAAAACGACGACATCGAAATGACTTAGTAATCCATTCAGTATCAGAACGCCACTATTCTTTGCTCTGCCATTCAGTTCTTTCAACCAAAACTCGGAATTTTTACTTTACCCATATTTGCTCTTCAACGCTATTTTTGCAGCGGGCCAACGCAAAACATCTTATCAGGGGCCGCGAAGTAAGCGAGCATGCGCTAAAATTCTTCATAAAGCAGTAAACAGAATTCAACTAACTGACAATCCTTGACAATAGAAATAGAAGTAAATCGTTGCTCGGTGTGTAGTGAATAGATTTTTTTATTATTTTAAATAACGAATAAAATCACGAATAATTTATTCATAAGCAATTTATTCGCGAATAATTCATTCGTGAATGAATTATTTGCGAATAATTATATTACATCACTCGTAAAAAAGGTAATAGTTTAAGCTTGACAAAGGCTGTAATACTTAGGAGTGTTTGGAAGAAAATTCTTTAAACTGTGTGGCTGAAATCCGTCAAACTGAAGGCGAGTTTATCGATGTAAGTTCTGGAGCGGATTAACTTCCGGTCTATGTACGTATGTATATAATTATCCTTTCTGGGCAGGATGTTTCTGCTGAAGTACTCTAACAATCGGCGAGTCCACGTGGCTCTAAGCCATTACAATCTTATTTTATCTGAGTAAATCTTTGAATAATATCGCTATAGCGTATATAACTTACATTGTTTACGTTCAAATTTGTCATCTCACAGGCAGAATAAATAGAATGTGTTTGGAATATCCGGCAACATGTTATCTGGAACATTCTAAGAAATAAGTAAAGGAAAAATGTTTGTGCTAAACGTTCTGAATGGATAAAGAAATGCAGCTAAAGGAGAAAGGCCTTGGCTTCTAAATAAACTTAACTGGGGCTGATGATTGTTACCCATAAATTAAAATAATAATAAATATGTTTAGAAATGTATCTCATGTTCTAAATACTACAAATTTTTCTTAAAAATTACGATATGATTTTACTTTTTAACGAAACTCATATACATATCGCTCATTTACTTCGATAGTGTCATAATAAAACAAGTAAGAAAGTCTAATTTCGGTCGGAGCCGAACATCAAATACCCGGCGCAAGTACTAAATATATGTTTTTTACCTTACCGAAAGCTACCGCTACTTGGTAAGCCGGGGTGTATCAATTTTGAGTAAATTAGCGTCCTTACATTTCGAAATATGGAAGTTTCAAGCATTTCTGAAATTTACCGTTGTATGAAAAGCGGCCGTAATTTTAGTCCCATTTCAATAATGTTCAGTGCTTTGCTTTTATGTGGCAAGCATAATAACCATACCGAGTTTGGTACAAATTGGTAGAACAGTTACCAAGATACATATATGTATGTGATCAAAAGTGGGCGGTACCACGCCCATTTTCCAAAATTTTATCATAAACGTATTTCTTGGTAAAGAATTGTTGCAAGCATCAATTTTGAATAAATTAGCTTTAATATTTACTGATTTATCGAAGATTTCTTATTTCTCTAAATTACCGTTATATGGGATGTGGGCGTGGTTATTGTCCGATTTTAAAAAATTTCGGCCATTTGGTATGCTGTACCAAGGCCAACAACTGTGTTTGGAAGAAATTAGTGGAGCAGTTACCAAGATATACATATGTAACCATAAGTGGACGTGGCTGCTCCCATTTCCCAAAAATTTATAATATTCTTATTTTTCGTCTAAAAATTATTGTAAATATCAATTTTGAGTGAATAATCTTCACTAGTTACTAAAATATTGCAGTTTTCGTATTTCTGAAAATTACCGTTATATGGGAGGTAGGCGTGGTTATTGTCCGATTTTGCCCATCCGTCCTACGCCAGAAAGAAGTGCACGTACCAAGTTTCGTTAAGATATCTCAATTTTTACTCGAGTTATCGTGTGCACAGACGGACGGACGGACGAACGGACAGACAGTCACTGCTTAATCGATTTCTCTTTTCATTCTGATCATTTATGTATACATTTGTCTATATCTGTCTCGACTCGTTTTGCCTGTTACACACAACCGTTATGTGAACAAAGTTATAATACCCTTGTGCACAAGTGCGCTCGGGTATAGAAATACAAATATTGAGATAAGTTCGCAGAAGTTACCGTTACCTCTTCTTCTTTGTTGTGTAAACATTTCACAGCTGTATCGATTACCAGTATCTCACTGGAACAAAATATGTGTTAATTTTTACTATGGGAGCATATGTAAATCCAAATTATAAAGACGATTTCTCTATTTTTTTTTTTAGTTATGACACTATTGAAGTTATTGAGCGATATTTTGTTCTTGACTTGGCAAACAAATTTTATCGGCTACTTCTTTTTACTGGAGAACGTAGAATTTTCCAGCTATTCAATTGAATCGGTAAATTTTTGAAAAAGGTTTGAAGTTAATTATTGCGCCGTTGGAGTCTAGAACCACTTTCGTTATATCTACATAATTATCATGAATCCGTTGTTATACATTTATGTATTATTAAATGCATACTTATGTGTGTATGTAAATTTTACATTGTAAAATAGTTAAGACTTTTTTGGTTTTTAAATCTTGTGGTGACATACGATAGAGCTTGTTTTGAAAATTCGGAAAAGTTATTCAATGATGTTGAGATATAAGAAAAAGCGGTTATTTACTTCTTTATCTAAATTGGTAAAACTAGTAAAATAATTGAATTAAGAGAAGTAGTTTAATTAACCGTAGCGCTTTCGTTTTATCCAAATGATTTATGAGGGCTTAATAACAATAATATTTTGGTACTTACACCTTTGCTAAGTATTTGGCCGAGTTTCTCCTCCAACTTGTGGTATGCGTCTTAGTGTTAGAAAAAAAAGTAAAAACAATGGTTTATGAGAAGCTTTTCATATTTCATACTTATTTATTAAGTCTATGGTTACAAAACCTTACAGCCTAGAGGTACAAAATGACTTAGAAATAATTCTTAAAGATACGATTAAGAGTAATTAGATTCCAGCTTAGATAAATAAAGAGATCTAGGATGCGCGAAAAGTGAAAACGCAATACGCTTTTAGGGTTGCCAGATTTTTTATGCACGAAATCAGTACGTTAGACTTTTTCACGTTAAAAAAATCAGTACTTTTCAGTACATTTTTGTTCAAAGCAAAATCATGAATGTAAGTAACTGATAATACTTTAAAACGTCAGAGTACTTGTTTTTAACAATATTTTGGTATATAAAAAAATATAGTTCATAAAAAAATAAAAGTGTTAACTATTCATTTATGAGGTGGGTTTTGTCAAAGGCTGAGGTATGCTCATCCGCTCCAGAGTCCAGCGAAGGTCCCACTAATCCCCACCAAATAAAACACAATTATTTGTGTATTAAGTCGAACACACCCACACACACACGCGGCTATCTAGAATACCGGCAACTTAAAGTGAAGGGGAGAGAAGGAGATAAAAAGAGAGAGACGAAGTATCAAACAAACAGTCGGCACATTCGCGCCTTAGCACCCACGTCACTGTTGGCAGTTACAATTTCGAGAAAGTAGAGAATTTCGTTTACTTGAGAACCAGCATTAACACCGATAATAATGTCAGCATGGAAATCCAACGCAGAATCACTCTTGCCAACAAGTGCTACTTTGCACTGAGTAGGCCATTCAGGAGTAAAGTCCTCCCTCGACGTACGGAAACCACGCGCTATAAGTCACCCATCATGCCCGTGCTGGTATATGGCGCAGAAGCATGGACAATGACAACAACTGATGAGGCGGCTCTTGGAGTATTTGAGAGAAAGATTTTGCGGGAGATTTACGGGCCTTTATGCGTTGGCGACGGCGACTACCGCAGACGATGGAACAATGAGCTGTATGAGCTTTACAACGACATGAACATAATGCAGCGAATTAAAATAGAGCGGCTCCGCTGGCTTGGCCATGTCGTTCGAATGGACATCGACGCTCCAGCTCTGAAAGTATTCAACTCGGAACCCGCTGGTGGTAGCAGAGGAAGAGGGAGGCCCAGGTGGAGAAGGAGGAAAGATCAGGTGGAGAAGGACTTGGCTTCACTTGGCGTTTCTAATTGGCCTCAGTTGGCACAGAAGAGAAACGACTGGCGTGCTTTGCTGAACTCGGCCAAAATCGCTTAGGCGGTTACAGCCTAAGAAGAAGAAGATTTGTACGGCGGCGGGAGCGCTACTGGTGACAGCAAGATTGTCAGTGGTACGCGTCAGTCGTAGCGAAGAGCGTGCCAATGAGAGCAATCGCGGTTGGCTGCGACGGCAGCCTGCAGTTCCCTTGCAGTGGTAGTGGCGGCCTCAGCGGTGACGTTGGCAGTGGACCATATAATGATGAGGGCGGCAGCGACCTCCCGCAGTGGTGTTGTATGCGGCCCTGATTGTGGCGAGGGGCGAATGCGGCCCTTTTTAACTACGACGGTGACAGCGGTCCTGGTTGACGATAATTCGCCTTCGCAGTCTTCGGTTATGATGGCGAGCGGCCCTCGGTTGTAGCTTCGGCCTGTGGCGGCAGTAGTGGTGGCGGCGCCGGTGATAAGAGCAGCGGTCCGGGCCCTAGCAGCGAGATGATTATTGCGGCAGCCCTGGATGACAGCGAGTACAAATAGCAGTCCTGGGTAATGCTTGCGGGTGGTCCACAGTAGCGATCTCCGCCTTAGGGCGGCAGTGGTGTTGGCAATCCAGATTGGTGACCTACGGACAACTGATCGTTAGTGCGGTCCCCCAGAGTGAGAGGGGGTGACAGGGGATGGTTCGCCCCCTTCAACGCCCGCTAGCCGCGCGGTATCGTAAGCAGGCAGGGGTGCTCGGAATTGGGCAAGCCCAAACGGCCTTCTGCTTGAGACCGTGTCCAAAAATGGGTCTAGCCCATAATGGTTTCGGAGTGTTGCATGAGGGGTAATATACAAAAAATGTACAATCCTGGTGAATGCACAACAGTTGATGAACAATTGGTCACGTTGCCAGATTCTGAAACGGAGAAAGTAGTACTTTGCTATTTTCAATGGAAAAAAGCAGTACAAACATAAAAAAGGAGTACTTTTTTAATTTTTTGTGCAATTTATTTGTAAACGAAATAAACTAAACTCAGATGATTGGAAATATGTGAGTTTAGTTTATTGCGTTTTCAAATAACGTATTTTTAAATAGTTAAATAAAGACTGTGAATTTGACAGACATACGCAATTACATATGTGTTGAAAAAATCAGATTTACAGATGCAAATACATGTCGTGTAATAACACCTTTAGTAAGCAAAAATAAGTGTGATAGTAAAAATGTGTAAGCATGGTCGTAGCCAAGTAAGTGCAGGGCGCGCTGGGGTATAAAAATCAGAAAAATATCAAATTAATTATAAGGCTTAAATTAAAAAATGGCAGTCTGTAATTCTTTTGTGGAATTTAATTATTTATTTTTAACATTTATTCATACTTTGAAAAAGATATCTAATATATCTTTGTTTGTTTGTGACCAATTGTTCATCAACGGTTGTGCATTCACCAGGATTGTACATTTTTTGTATATTACCCTCCCAGCGATTCCAAACATCTCTGATTTGAGCCAACTTATAGCGAGCTCGCCTCTTATTTCGGTCAGATTTATTATCAAACCTCGGAAATCGGGAGATATTTTGAAATTTGCGCATACTCATTGTCGATATGTAAATCGGACGGCCTTTGCAATCATCCCACAAACATTCGAATGCTTCGCCATGTGATCGAAATACACCAGCTAAGAGCAAAGACCAAAATATGCTTCCAAAGTAATGATATCTACTTTGACCCAGTTATGACCAAACACGGATCGACCTGAAAGAAAAACTCAAAAAACATCTTACTGACGGGCAGAAAGTTCCTCTTCTCCATCTGTGCATTCAGATAAATTGTCGTCATAAATAGATCCAAGTTCGGAAATCTCATCTTCTTTATCCTCACTGACGCTCTCGTTGGGTATTTCATAATCCATGTCAGAGTTTTCTAAAATGGATTAAATTTCCGCTTTATTCATATTGGCCCATAAAAAACAAACAACCGCACTAAAAAACTCTCTTTACGAATTCTCAAAATAATATTAACTTCACTTTTCTAAAATGACTTCAATTTATTCTCTATTCATATTCGAGCAAAAAAAAAACACAACCGGACAGTTCAACATTTTTTTACGAATGCGTGGAAGGTTGTCAACTTCACATCAGTATGCGCGAAACTGTTAACGGTATC
Source organism: Rhagoletis pomonella (assembly GCF_013731165.1). Classification (NCBI taxonomy): domain Eukaryota; kingdom Metazoa; phylum Arthropoda; class Insecta; order Diptera; family Tephritidae; genus Rhagoletis; species Rhagoletis pomonella. The sequence goes on from NW_023458563.1 coordinate 40,858,479, forward strand.
TTGCGGCAAGAACTCTTCACACCAGTGTTGCCACTTTGTGAGTGTGAGAGTATTTTTGGATGATTTTTATTTTGAGGAATTTTCTCTCGATAGACAGATAACAAATGCAACCATGTTTTACACAAGAGAGTTGTTACGCCGCTCTGCAAATTTTTGAACAAACAACTTTCCGAAGTTTTATAAAGAGCGAAATACACCACACAAGTGGCTTGTCAAACATTCTTCAAACCTACTTTTCCCATTTCGCCGTACACCAAGCAAACGTGACTCCTTCAAGCAAAAAATTTTAGTTTTCTTCCGGTTCACAATGTAAAAGGGTTTGGTTTTCTTCGATTTTTCTCTCTGGCGTCCTCATTCGGTAAAAATTCCGTGGCGAATGAGGCGATTTTATCATACACAACGTAAGCGGTTGGATCAAAGGTCAACATGGTGGATTTTTGTTAACATTTTCCTCAAATGTTTTGTCAAACCTTCAAAAACCCCCATACACAACATAAACAGCTTTAAGCAAAGGGATATTTCGCTTGGTTTGTCAAGCCGCGTGTGTGGTGTTTTTCGCTCTTAAGCACATCTGCATTTGTTGCTAAATACTCAAAATGTTCTCGATAATTTTTTTCATTCCATCGTTATATTTTCAACTTATTTTGAACCGGCAAAATCTCGATAACGAATTGTTCGATCATACGGATATTAATACTGATTTTTCATTAGATCAAGAAAATTATAGGAAAAAAGTTTTTGGATTAAAAGATTCTTCAGGTTCATATAAGTTTCCCAATTAAAAAAATTATATCTACATTACTAATATAGCCCTTTTCTAATGTTTCAGTAGAACATATATTAGTAGTTTAAAAATGTAGGACTGACTTGAGGACCAGATTGAACACTGATATAGTTGCAGAAATATTATATACAAACCAAGGCATAAAAAAGAACAGTGATACTTTGTTTGAACCGCAAGAACAAATGTACCAATTGAATTGGAGAATGTAATTCATTTTTATGCTAAGTACCTGTAAATAGTAAATATGAAAATTTTTAGTAATATGTTAGCATTTTGAGGATTTTTCATTTGTTTTTGAGGAATTTGGTATTTTTTTGTGGCTATGCTTCACACCTCTGTTCATACACGTACACAGGGTTGCCGTTTTGGACTTTACCTAAACTGGTAGGTTTTTTTTCTCGTTGGTAGGATGGTAGAACGCTTTAAATTTTGGTAGGTTTCTTTCTCATAAAACAGAAAAAAAATCTCTGGTTTGTTGTAGTGTGTCACTTTGTCAGCACTGTGAGTAGGCTTGTCAAATTATTTACTGCTCCAAAAGAATATTTTTTGTCACAGGAAAAACCTCAAGACTTTTTAAAACATTTCTAGAAAATCCAAACCAAGAAGCTTATTTTTGGTTTGCGCATTCTTTGCTTGTTGTATTCCAAGAGAAAATTATTCTTATTGAACAAGTGGGTAATTCAGTAGATAT
>NW_023458563.1:40859963-40892705 GCF_013731165.1 Rhagoletis pomonella
AAATTTTTGTCTTTGGAAGTAAAACAAATGTTAAGAGAATCGAATCAGTCAGAAGATGAAATGTGTGACACTAAGTGGCAGTTCCAAAATGTTTATAAATCAGCGTTTGATTTTGGGTGTATGAATTTGAAAAAATTTAAAAGCCTATCTTTTCAAGATATGCGTTGTAGTGTTGATTTTTTAACCAAATGAAAAATACTTCTTAATGACGTAAAATTATTTGATCTGTATTGCAATTTAATTAATTATTTGCTGTCACAAGATGCCAAATTTTTCACTGAAAATAATCCCCAAGAGCAATCGAGTAAATTTTTCAACTCTTGCGTTGGGTTAGATGGAATTTCCAAATTATTGAAAATTTTTAAATATAATTTCCCAATTTCCTCACAGAATGCAAATGTTGAAAAAGTGTTTTCCTTAGTTATTGCTCAGCGGACTAAAGAGCAAAATAGACTTTCAGTCCCCTTCGTTAACTCAATATAACTTCAAAAATATGACTCTTGAGAAATTTTATAAATATTTGTTAAATAAAAATGATATTTTATTAAAAATAAGCAGCTCCGAAAAATTTGAAAAAGTCGCACTTTAATGTTTGTATATTTGTGTTAAGTCCTTACAAATGTTTTTATATCTCTACAACTTTGTACAAGTATACCTTAGATTTTATATTAATAAAAATAAAGAAATTTATAAAAACGATTTTTTCGATATTTCCATATATTTAGACAATTTGCATATATTGTATGTATGTTTATACCACACATGTAATCATACATATATTTATGTATGTATATATTTTTAATTAAAAACTTTTTTAATAAAATTTATTGTTTCTCAATGTCCTCCTCTGCAATTCTACCAATAGTACTTAAATGTCCTTCTTTATTGTTTCAATTGTCCTACCAAGCTAAATTTTGATGCGGTAACCCTATTTATATGATAATACTTAATTGATTTGATTTTTCATTTCGGGTCGATTTCTTAATGCCTTAATATGCGTTGTATGTATGTATATCACTTAAATTTGAATGAGACTTGGTTATTTCAAAGTTGATCTGATAAAAAGTGCTTACAAAGAGATTGATAAATCGGCTAAAAAAGGAATTTGTTTTGAAAATGAGCTATTTTGTTAACTTAAACAATTTTATTTCGTCTATAATTCTCACTTATTACAAAAATGTGAGTATTTAATCAGTAAGAACTTTGCTTCGTTTATTTAAATATAAATAAATAAATGTTTTTTTTTTTGTTATTTTTTGCCTTATAACAATTATATTCAACAGTTTTATTGAGACTGTTTTTCCACTTTTCCATATTTTCATTCAGAAACGGCTTCAAGCTCAATAAAACTGTTGAATATAATTGATGTAAGGCTAAAAATAACAAGAAGAAAAAATAACTTAATGACGAGCGCACCTTAAAGATAAACATTCTGAAAATAGAATATTAACCAAAACCATCGAGTCTCAATAGCATCAAATCGCGGCCCTTGATTGTGGTATGGTTGGCGGAATTCAAAAGTGGAAAAAGCAGCAACAGTTTACAAGGCGAAGTTATCTTAATGGGTAAGACCACTGGCTTTGAACGCCGAAGTTACGAGTTCAAATCCCAGTGAACTCGGTGATGAAGTCTGATAAAGAGATGTGGTGATCTCCGAAATAACAGCTATAACTTCTGCTATGTGTAAATTATTGTTGGCTTTTCCACAAAATTTTGAATCATTTTGAAACTGCCTCAAGCTCAATAAATCAGTTGAATATAACTAAATAAGTTATTTTATGTATAATAAAACCCAATGCAATTGTATTTTTATTGAACATTTTTGAAAGTATGCGAATTTAGCAGAAATCCGAAAATAATACAAAGGCATTACACATATTAGCGTGGGCCAAAAATCCGCTTTTTTAGAATTTGAATTGGTAATAGCAAAAATATGATTCATAATGGCAATTTTTGGTCAATATCTTAATCTCGCCCAAGTTCATCAAAGTTCAAGTGCTAAAAAAACTTTGCTAGCTTACTTTGATTCTCTACAAAAAAGGTCCATATACCAAATTAAAAAGATGGCGGCTGTGGTGTAGTGGTAAACAGTGCGCGCTTTCACTCCGCAGCGCCTGGGTTCAAGCCCTGGCCAAAGCAAATATAGAAAAAAGGTTTTTTCTTAACAGCGGTCGCCCCTCTGCAGTCAATGGCAAACCTCCGAGTGTATTTCCGCCATGAAAAACAGCTTCTCATTAAAATACAATCGCCGTTCGGAGTCGGCGTAAAACTGTAGGTGCCTCCTCTTTGTGTGACAACATCAAGGCGCACGCCACAAATCGGAGGAGAAGCTTTTCCAAACACTAACATATGTGTAAGCGCCAAACTATTATTTTTATTATAATACTTTCGAAGATACTTGCAATTTTAGTAAAAAAAAAATGTATTAATTTATGTATTTATTAATTTTTATTTTTTGAGCACATTGAACTTTGATGGACTTGGGCGAGACTAAGATGTTGATCAGGAATTGTCATCTTTCACACAGATTGTTTTTAGAGCATTAAGAACCATATTTTTGCTATTACCAATCAAAATTCTAATAAAGGTGATTTTCGGCCCACGCTAATATACATATATTAAAAATATATGACCTAAACTGTTTAACTAAATTAATTTTTGTTCTTGCTTACTAAAAGTCCTTATTAGTTTTCTCGGATGTTTATTCCAAATATCATCGTTGATCACCACAGGCTTTTTGGGAATCAAAAAGGTCAAAACCGCATAGCCCTAATGTATAGTATGTTATCATGTTTTTATGAATAGCTTAAGAAAACCTAAGAATAGAGAAATAAGAATCAAGAATTGACATATATTGCATAGATAATGTACATTAATATGTTCATATTACTATCGAGGAAGTGAATATGAACTAAAGTATACTATTTCATTTTGTCTTTATAAAATTATATTATTATAGCATGTAGTTCAATGTGTAATAGTGGCTGTTAAGACAATCGGAAATATTGTCTTAGTGACTTGCCTTCTGCAATTCATGTTTGCTGTAATAGGAGTCCAGTTATTTAAGGTATGATTTTGTGAGTTCTTTTGTTACTTTGTTTCCATTTTCTTCTATTCATTATTTTTATTTTTTCGAGTTGGAAGAGATATCCTTTGAAACGCTGCTTAAACAACTAAACGAATTGGCTACAGAATTTATTAACAACTAAACTTAAAACCTTTTAATGCATTTACGCACAGTTTGTGATTTTGAAAGCTTAATTAGAATATGTGACGAATCCCTTGACAGTACATACATGCATTTACATATATGTATGTACATACATATGTATATAAAATCACTAAAAAAAACTTGTCTTGGTCATTTTCCATTGGGGATGAAATCTCAGAGATTATGTATTCGAATTTTATACACACACATACTAAATGTTGAGCGTATCTTTTACTCGCAAAACATAAAATAGGTTTTTCTATAAAAAAAATGCATCACCCTTTAAAAAAGAGCAAAAGAAAAAATTTAAACATAAACCCAGCAAACTAAACTGAGCAAATTTTAAAAAGCGACGATAATTTTAGAATCACGAAAAGAATGTTCATTTATAGAAGGTAACACAATTTATTATAAGTTTTTATGTTCATTGCTTATTTTTTATGTAGTATTTATTTAATAATTTGCTCAAACATATATCAAAAGTTTTTACTTTGTATATATATTGACATAACATAAACCCATGCACTTTATATAGAGTTAAAATTTACTTTTGACTTATGTTATTATTTGATTGCTCTAAATTGTAGCCCAATATCAATATTGAATTCGCATTTTTCAATATTTTCTGACATGAGTTAAACTTTTTGATTAACGAGTTTTTCTTTATTTTTATTGTGTGACATTACTTCTTTATGCATTAAACAAACAAGAGCATCTATTTCAATATGAACGCTATACTAACTTCTTTTTTATAAAGTTTCGTTACACTCAGTATGCTGCTCCTAATCATAATCTAAAACCGAAATCGAAAATTTAAAAGCTTTGAGATTTGGTTATGTTATACATACATATGAGCAAATATGTATGTATATACACTTACGTACATATCGCTCACCTAGATCTAAAGTGAGCTAACTCAAAATTGAGATCTGGATATATAACTGCTGGTGGATCGCACAATTAATACAAAAACAGGTATAACAGTAGTTTTTTTATTAGTGTATATTATCATGAAGAAAATAATATTTGCATTGATTGGAGGTAAGTCCAATGAATTGATTCATGCAAAAAATCGTCCTACATATTTTTTGAGTTGATCGCACTGTACATCTAGGTGTGTGATATATATGTATGTACATATGTATAAATATTAGGTGAAATTCGTTTCGTAATCTCTGCATGGACGTTAGGGTTGCAGTATTTTCCCTTCAGTTGAAGATATCGATGTTCCACCTAAACTCTGCAAGTTTGCATTTTTCATAAATCATTTGTTCCGTTTGGCTGTTAACAAATAACCTCTAGAAAGTAAATTCCTTATGACCAGCTTTTCAGTGCGAGTTCAACTCACTGTGCAGTTTCTCAGTCAAAAAAATGTAGCTTAAACTAGGTTTAAACACCCGATTTAGGGAAGTTAAACTAAACTATCAGCTATTTCCGCCCACGCGTCGACGGAGGAGAAGGACAAAGCATCCAAGGATCTTTTTGTATGAGCGCTTGGAGCGCACATACGAGCGCTGCCACCGTTACGATATAAAAATCGTGCTTAGCGGTTTTAATGCCACGGCCAATCGTCTGATAATGGACTAAGGGTGCTCGAATTCGCCGGGCCGAAAACATGGTAGTATGCAGTACAAAGTTAAAGCATAAAAATATCCATTAGGCATGGCATGGCTGTATCCAGATCGAAAAGAGAAACCGCATCGATCATGTTGTCTTAGACGGAAGGAACGCTTCCAGTGTTTTAGGCGTACATACGCACACTCCGAAGGCCAAACATCGACTCAGGTAACTTTCTTGTTGCTGCCAAGATACGCACGCTCCTCTATGCAGCAAAAAATATGTGCCCAACAACGTAAGGAAAGCTCAACGTCGAAAATCTGCAATCACAGCAGTAGGGTTCATACTTTTTTTTGCGCTCTCTTCCTTTTTACCTTTTTGGAATCTCTTGTTCAAAATATCTTAATCCGATTTTTTAAAGAGTATAATTTATTGAGACTGGACTGCTTACAAAGCTGAACAAGTTTGAATCATGATAAAAATATAGTAAGGTAGAACCGCTGAGAGTCACTTTTAAAATTCTTGAAGTTTCCAAACAATTTAATTTTTAAATTTACTCACAAACTCACACACACATTTTCATTTTCAATCTCAAGCAACAACAATTTCGAACAATTTCATTTTTTTCTTTTCACTTTTATATGATTTTAAAATGTTGGCAAACTTCAAAAAAAAATCATGGCCGACAAATTGAGAGAACGGTTATACCTTGCTCTGTTTTTATCATGGTTTGAATCATGATAAAAATATAGCAAGGTAGAACCGTTCTCTCAATTTGTCGGCCATGATTTTTTTTTTAAGTTTGCCAACATTTTAAAATCATATAAAAGTGAAAAGAAAAAAATGAAATTGTTCGAAATTGTTGTTGCTTGAGATTGAAAATGAAAATGTGTGTGTGAGTTTGTGAGTAAATTTAAAAATTAAATTGTTTGGAAACGTCAAGAATTTTAAAAGTGACTCTCAGCGGTTCTACCTTACTATATTTTTATCATGGTTTGAATGAAGAAAATTTGCGTTTTTGATTTACAGTCAACAAAAATCACATGAAATAAAAAATTCTAAATAAGCACACTTAAAAAACAAAGTGTAATAAAAAGTATGAAACCTACAACAGCAGACGGCCAATGTATTCGCAACTCGACTGTGGGATCGATGTGCGAAGGGCTTAATATGCTGGCCGACAGGAAAAACGCACAAAAATTTTACCATCGCCTGACTATGACGCGGTACGAATAGCAATATCGCGCTTCAAAAACAACCAAGCTGCTGGAGCTGCCAGCCTGCCAGCTGAGCTATTGAAGTATTCAGGCGAGGAATTTATAAGGTGCCTGCATAACCCTTATGCAGAATATGGTCAGATGAAGGCATGTCCGACCACTGGACTTTAATTATTAGCGAGCGTATTGTGTGAATTGGAGTGCAATGGGGTATAGTCATTGCGCTGGGTATGCAGTTACAGTTGCATGGCTATACTCAATCCCGCCTCTTGCGTCCTCGTTCGCGCACTCTGGGCAACGTGAGCAACCCATGTGCGAGATGCAATAACCAATCCGAGTGGAGCCTTGGGTCACTGCAGAAAGAGAGCGAGCTTCGGTGGGGCCACTCTGACTTATTCGGTTTAAGGGCTCACTGAAGTCCGCAGCGTCTGTTCACCAGCAGGTGCGGCTGCAAGCGGGTGTCTGCTTGGAGGAAGCGGCTCGCTATATAAACGTGTATTTGGTTGCGAAACCACCCCCGTCCCAGCAATGGGTTGTGCGCTGGGCTTGGGACCCGCCACGTAAAAACCACTTCCAGTGAAGAAGCAAGGCAAAGCCTCGGATGAGACCCATCCTTATGATGACGACCACGGCAAATGTTTAAAGGACTACGATTTGAGGGCATACACCTGGAATGTCCGGACCCTTAATGGGGAAGGTGCCTCTGAACGGCTGTTTGATGTCCTCGTAAGTACAAAAGCTGACATCACCGCCATCCAAGAAATGCGTTGGACGGGGCAAACAATGTCTGGGGCCTTGGAGGAGTGTCAGGAAGCTGCAGAGAAAAAAGATGCCGCCTACAGGGCCACGCTGCGATCGGGCGCAACGCGTGCTATGTGTGACCGCTATGGGGATCTGAAGAGTGAAGCGAGACGTATTTGCCGCAACAAGAAGAGAGAGGCCGAAATACGTGAGTGCGAAGAGCTTGAAATGCTGGCCGACAGGAGGAATGCCCGAAAATTTTACCAGAGAATTAGGCGACTTACGGAAGGTTTAAAGACCGGGGCGCACTCCTGTAAGAACAATAATGGCGACCTAGTAACTGATGTGCAGAGCGTACTTAAATTATGGAGGGAACACTTTTCCGCCCTACTAAATGGTAGCAGCACGGAAAGTTGTGGAGAAGAAGAACCCGAGCCCGCAGTCGATGATGACGGAGTCGACGTTCCACCGCCTGACTATGACGAGGTACGTATAGCAATAACGCGGCTGAAAAACAACAAAGCCGCTGGAGCTGATAGCCTACGGCGGCGAGGAGTTGATAAGGTGCATGCATCAACTCTTGTGCAGAATATGGTCAGATGAACGCATGCCCGACGACTGGAATTTAAGTGTGCTCTGCCCAATCCACAAGAAAGGTGACCCTGCCATTCGCGCCAACTACCGCGGGATCAGCCTTCTAAGCATAGGTTACAAGGTCTTATAGGTTTATTGTGCGAAAGACTGAAGCCCACAGTCAACGAACTGATTGGACCTTAAACGTTTGGCTTTAGACCTGGCAATTCCACCATAGACCAGGTATTCACAATACGCCAAATCTTGGAAAAGGCCGCGAGAAAAGGATCGACACTCACCACCTATTTGTCGACTTTAAAGCCGCTTTTGACAGCACTAAAAGGAGTTGCCTATACGCCGTTATGTCTGAATTTGGCATCCCCTCAAAACTCATACGGCTGTGTAAAATGACGTTGGGCAATACCACCAGCTCCGTCAGAATTGGAAAAGACCTCTCCGCGCCGTTCGCCACAAAACGGGGTTTCAGACAGGGCGACTCCCTTTTATGTGACTTCTTTAATCTGATGTTGGAGAAGATAATAAGAGCTGCAGAACTGAACCGCTCAGGAACAATTTACTACAAGAGCGTGCAATTGCTGGCTTATGCCGATGACATCGAGATCATCGGTAACAAAAACCGCGAAGTCTGTTCTGCCTTTTCCAAGTTGGATAGGGAAGCAAAGCGCATGGGTCTGGTGGTAAACGAGGACAAGACGAAGTATCTCCTGTCATCAAACAAACAGTCAGCAAATTCGCGCTTTAGCACCCACGTCACTGTTGACAGTTACAATTTCGAGAAAGTAGAGAATTTCGTTTACTTGGGAACCAGCATTAACACCGATAATAATGTCAGCATTGAAATCCAACGTAGAATCACTCTTGCCAACAAGTGCTACTTTGGACTGAGTAGGCAATTCAGGAGTAAAGTCCTCTCTCGACGTACGAAAACCACGCTCTATAAGTCACTCATCATGCCCGTGCTGGTATATGGCGCAGAAGCATGGACAATGACAACATCCGATGAGGCGGCTCTTGGGGTGTTTGAGAGAAATATTTTGCGGAAGATTTACGGTCCTATACGCGTTGGCGACGGCGAGTACCGCAGACGATGGAACGATGAGCTGTATGAGCTTTACAACGATATGGACATAGTGCAGCGAATTAAAATACAGCGGCTCCGCTGGCTTGGTCATGTCGTTCGAATGGACACCGACGCTCCAGCTCTGAAAGTATTCAACTCCGAACCCGCTGGTGGTAGCAGAGGAAGAGGGAGGCCCCCACTGCGATGGAAAGATCAGGTGGAGAAGGACTTGGCTTCACTTGGCGTTTCCAATTAGCGTCAGTTGGCACAGAGGAGAAACGACTGGCGTGCTTTCTTGAACTCGGCCAAAATCGCTTAGGAGGTTACAGCGCCAAAAAAGAAGAAGAAGAAGTATTGTGTGAATGTAAATGAACTGATTGGGCCTCATCCCTGTAGCTTTAGATCTGGAAAATCCACCATAGACCAGGTATTCACAAATACGCAAAATCGATCGACACACACCATTTACATAATTGTCTTTATGCCGGGGTGTATGAATTTGGTGACGTTGAGCAATACCACCGCCTCCATCAGAATTGGCAAGGACTTCTCCGAACCGTTCGATACTAAACGAGGTTTCAGACAAGGTGACTCCCATTCGTATGATTTTTCTAATGTGATGTTGGAGAAGATCATAAGAGACGCAGTACTGAACCTCTCAGGCACATTGCTTCACTGGAGCGTACAATTGCTGGCGTATGCCTACGCCATCGACATAATCGGTAAAAACAAGTGCTACGTCTGTTCTACTTTCCAGAATTAGATACAAAAGGAAAGAGATTGGGTCTGGTTGTAAACGAGGCAGTTACAAGTTTGGAAATGTAGACGATTTCGTTTTTTTAGGAGCCAGCATTATCACTAGACTGCGGATTTTTATGCAGAAAACGATGCCTAAAAATATGTACCAATTAACTATAAGCAAAATATTTAAATTTGTATAAATTTTTCTTATAGTTATGGGGTACATATTTTTAGGCCTCGTTTTCCGCATAAAAATCCGCAGTCTAAATATCAGCAATAATAATGTCAGCCTGGACATCCGACGGGGAATCACTCTTGCCAACAAGTGCTACTTAGGACTGAGTGGGCAATCGAGAAGTAAAGTTCTTTTACGTCGTGCAATAAAACACCATATGTCACTCATAATGCCCGTGCTGGTGGATGGCGCAGAAGCATGGACAATGGAATCTGATGAGGCGGTTCTTGGAGTTTTCGAGATAAACATTCTATGAAATATTTACGGACCTTTGCGCATTGGCGATGGCGAATACCGCAAAAAATGGTACAATGAGCTATATGAGCTTCACAACGAGACTACGCTGGCTTGGGCATGTTCATGCGAACGGACGGAAGTTAAAGGCCTCATTTGGAATTTACTATTGGCGTAAGTTGGAACAAAAGACAAACGACTAGCGTGCTTTGTTGGACTCGGCCAAAATCGCTTTGGCGGTTAAAGCCCCAAACAAGATTTTAGACAAAAATTTTCAAATAACTATATTAATGGCCGTTTTCTCAAGTAACCTTTAACTTTAAAGCTCACTTTATATATAAAGGATACATTAAAATTTATGGTTGAGTCAAAAGTATAACATTTTATTATCGGTTTTAAATTGGATTGCAACCAAGAAGCATACATACATACGTCAAAATCCGATAACAGAAATGCTTTCCTTTAGACAAAGCTATTTATTTTAAAACAATCTTTAAATATAAAGTGAGCTTTAAATTAAAAGTTACTTGAATGTTATCTACCAATCACGCATGATTCCAACCTGTTATGTTTAGTCTTCCAGTGTGCGATGAAATTTAAAGCCATTCACACAAGGATATATCGATAAAATATTTTTTGTATTTTCTTTATTTTTCAAGGGATTCCTTTATAAAGTCGTATCTTTTTATTTTATATACAATAGTATATAGAAAAATTAGAACAACTAAGTAATTACTGAAAGTTCAAAAGAGAAAAGGACTTAAAATAGTACTTTTAATAATTACGAGTTACAAATTTCAAACCGCTACGGTTCATTTCAAATTAGGAGACCATATTTTTCTCAACGTCTAAAGTATTTCCCTATATTATAATTACTATTTGCTATGATTCTTTTAAAGTCTCTGTTATAATCAAAAAAGTTTACAAGATACCCAAAATACACGTCAAATTTGTCATGAATTTCAGAGTTTGTAAAAATTAAAATAACAGTATTAAACAAAAATAATAATTTCATAAGGTACAAGAAACTCGTTAACTTTGTTATCGAAATGAGCTAGATCTTTTATAAAGGCAAAATGACATTAATCAAATAAATTTAAAGGTGAGTAGCACAAAAGCACGGTTCCGGAGATTTGCTAATATGACATTTTATTCGGACAACGAATGAGGGAGCCAAAATATTCATTAAATTTCTGTTTAAAATTTTTCACAAATTTTGCACAAGACCGTATCAAGAAAATAATAAGGTGCGATACATCGATGTATCGTTAGCATCCAGAATCTATGCACATAAAGAAACCACGAAACTAAGAAGGGATCTTAAACTCGCACTGAAACTGTGGTCAGTAGTTTAAACTCATTAGATGCAAAAACTTCGTTTCAGTAAACGAAGTGCAAACCAAGTTTAAATTAGCACTGAAAATTGGCCTTGAAAAGTTGAGAAAACAAAAATTCGGTTTTATAATTAGTTCGCTGAAAACTGCACGTCAATTCGCAATTAATTTCTGAGGGATACATTTTTCACTCTAAACTAAGGGATATGGCTTTAGCTCTTGTAAATATCATTCAGTCATGTAAATAAAAATAAATATGAGCAACTAACAATCCTGAAAAATACAAAAATCTAATATTACTTACATGCACGCTACAGTTTTGAGCACGAATAAACATTGTTCGCGACTCTTATGCATGTTTCGAGTACTACGACTAAAAGTTTCTAACAAACGAGAAAATTAAAGCTTACCATCAACAGTAAATTCCCAGGACTTCCATTATGAACGGAGGCGTTATGTTTTTAAATAATTTATGCCTATGCCTATGTAAGAAAATTATTAATATACTTTTGCGTTTTCAGCAGTTGTTTATTGAGGCACATGAAATTATCCCACTTTTATATTTATTGGTTTTTCCTTCGATAACAGCAGACGGCATTTAAAAAGTTGAACTCCAATTTAAAAATAATCTTACTTTTACTTTTACTGAAGATGTTGAAAATATTAAATAGAATATAAAGTCAAATTTATTGTTTTTTAATTGAAATGCAAGGCAACGCCCAAATATGATCGATTCGAAGTGGTAAAATATTTTTTCGCTCTTACAATATATTTATGGAAATATAAAACTTATTAATGATTCAAATTGTCTGGCCACTTAAAATTCTGGTCAGAAAATTTAGATAATAGCCAATGGTAAAAAATAAGTGGAGCGCCGAGCAATACGCCGATTCCAAACGTGTATATTTTAATGCAAGCGCACATAAAGTACGTTTTGTAAGTACTTATCGCACATCAACTAAGCTGTTATTGAATGCCATTTTAAACAAATTGCTACCCTTATTTTGAAGCAATTATTTTCGTTTTATAACTATAGCGCAAGTGAGCTTTAAGCGGAAAATTTCAATGGCAAAGTAGAAGTGGGAAGTTTAGTTTTGAAAGCTTAAGTTTAGACTTTACAAAAATGCGTTTATAAGAATTAAGACATTTTGAAAAGAAGACACAACAATAGCAGAAGCACTGATTATTAAATTTATTGAAGGATTTTAAAGAAAAACGAAAATTTAAAAATTCGTCCCTAATATTCAATGAAATAAATAGCAGCTGTGGTGAATATTGAAATAAGAATCAAACACTTAATTGCTTAAATGTAACTGGGTTTCGGTACCATGGGTTCTTCTTCATTATGCTTTAAAAACCTCTTATTAATAATGGTACCAAACCAAACGTTAGTTCATATTTTGTGTATAAGTATAAGTAAGATTTCAGAGAAATAAAAAGCCTTAGAAACCGAAGACTGAATCACAATTTGTTGGACTATTGACAGTGCCCAAGAACAATCGACAGTTGTGAAAGATTAAAAACATATATACTCTCATACAGCTCTCCTGCGGAGTTTTTCAGACTTGTCTTAAATTCCACCTCGAAAACCCCTCTTTTTTTGCTTCAAAAGCAAAACATATCTACATAAGTATTTGTGCAGAACTGGGGCCACGCACACATTTTCAATGAATATGTTCAAACAAAAGAGTGGTTAGAAACGCTAACGCTGCTCAGAGTCAAATGTTCTGATGGTGGTATTCCTTCCATATGCGGGGCTCTTACTCTTCCATGATTCTATTATGGAGTGCCAAGAATACTGTGATATTTCAACGGTCTTTCTGAAGGAATGATCGGGGATTAAACTAAGGACGAAATTTAGCAAAGTCCTGTTTCGTAAATTCCTGGCCAAATCAACGCCTTAAAAATGTTACAAATTTCCTAGCTTTAATTAAGTCCAGCTAACGATATAAGCAGTTTTATAATAAAAAGAAGAGGATTTGAAATTATCGAACCAAAAATGAATCAAGCATATTTGTCCAAAAAATCTTTCATTTATCTTAAATGAGCTAAATTTCACTACATAATGCCCTAATATATATAAAATATGTGTGCTAAATTTCAAAAAGGCGAATTAATTTTTCTTCAACGTTTGGGTGTCCAATTTTGGACTTTCGCTTAAGAAGTGCCTTGCTGCCGTTGGTTGAATTTATGAAAGGAATTTTTTCAGTAAAATTTTATTCGCGTAATTTCCTGAGTAAACTTGTCTTCCAAATGGCTTGGCAACATTAACATTATATAGTTTTTTTTCTGTGGCTGTGAGGAAAGGGTTGAAAATGCCTTCGCACCATATAGGAACCGTTGCTCCTACGTGAGTGGTATATCCACTAAAACAATCCCTCCTTCTACCCTGAAAAACTTCTCTACCTTGTGACCACTTTCGCATTACTTCGAGCTAAAGAATCTAGGATGGACCCTAATTGGTCAGTATCAACTCTCCCTGCATCCAGGGCCGCCATGTTTGAAGCCAGCTTCTAGCTATTGGCTCGTATTCTCTTCGTAAAGGGCTCAGCCCGTTGCTACGGTTGGCCAGCTTGTCGCCCATTTATACGGTTAAATTTTCCGCTTTCCCCGCCTTTTCGAATGCTCTTTCTTTGCCAAAACCATAGTACTGACTTCCAAAGCGTATCAATACAATGTTTGAATACTGTTATACTGCGGTATTCAAACTGTTTGTATATGCAGAGTTGTGACACATTGAAACCATATTTCAAATATTCAATCTAGCAATGAACAATTTTTCTGAATTTTCCATTTTTAAAACACCAATGGTAACCAATAACAAACGAAGCATCAACTTTGTTTCTGATGCGCTGATTGCTCTAGCGATGCGTTTCGATAACTTTTCGGATGCGTTTTGGAAAAGTATACATTGTCAATATTTTGTAGCTCGGCATTATGGAACATTAAACTTTGTACGTATGCTAAGCAATTGACGTTTTGGAAGTCAGCCTCTATTATAATTCTTTATTGAAACCGGGTTTTGACATATAATATCAGTATACGCTCACCTCAATATCATTTATCTAATTAAAAACCAAAAACACTTTTTTAAAAAACGATGTGAAGTTGCCATTTGTATATCTGACCGAGCAAATTTAAGCAGTGCAGCGGCTCGCGTCAAGTGCTCGGCGTTTAACCGAGTTGGCTAATATTTTATAATTTATATGAAAAATATTTGGTTCCTCATGTAGCGTTATGTTGCTGATCTGTATCATAGGAAGACTACTGATGTGAATACGAGAACGTATGTATACAATTATGCTATGAAGTAAATTATAATTAAGATGATAAAATTGTGACATCCTTAATTTAATGCTGAAACATAATAATTTTATTCCGTTTATATAATTACTTAAAAAGAATAGCCATTCGAGCTACATATGTATCCGCAAACGTCAAGCTGTGAAGTTCTACTTATATTGTGCCTTGATTGGTCTTTGTATTTTGCAAAGTTTATTGTGCTAATTTTGAGTAAAAGTTGCTATAAAAAGTGCCTACGAGCATCTTAGTATGATAATATCCGAAGCTAAGTGAAAGTTTTGTGATTTTTGTGGTTTTTATTAAATTTAATTAAATTTCACTAGCTTACATCTAATCTTGCCGAGTCATTTGTTGTTATCATTGTTGTTGTTATTCCTTTGTAGTTATCTGAGATCGTTTCTATTTTTGCACATTTCTTTTTGCTCTTTTTGTTTACTTCGTTTAGTATTTCTTGTCACAGCTGTTTGCGCTGCGTTTATTAAGTGTCACAATACAGTGATACTCAAACTGTTCGCTACATATATTTTTAAGCTAAATACATCAGCTCCTAAATTGTTGTGTGTGTTGTGTTAAACTTATTTTGCTTGACTTTTTATTAACATAAGTGTTATTAAATCTTTCAATATGAAGTGTGATCTTGATAACTGCCAAATTAAAAGCGAATCTGAACGCTACTTATCGTGCTGGCTCTGTGATGGTATTTGCCATCTAAAATGTGCTGGTTTGACAGGAAGAATTCTGGACGCTATTAATGATGGCAAAGGTCTTCGCTGGTCTTGCTTAAAGTGCAGGCCAACCGAAGTTGATCTCTTTAAGTTGTATAGGCAACACAGAAATGGGTTTTCTTAGGTAGGGAGAGAGTTGTCGGTACTGACCGAAAAATTTAAACATTATGAAAATGTATTTAAATCTTTTAAATGCTTAGATACCGTACAATCTATGAAGGACATTCACGTGTCAAAACGTAAGCGTCTTCATAGTCCGCCTAATGAAAGGACCGTTCCACGTCAGAACAGTCTTCCGAATGACTTTATCAATCTTTCTTCTCCATGTCCACAGACAACGGAGTTATCTTCCTCAAAAGAACATATATCAAAGTCTGCTTCTAATAATAACGACCCTGCAGTATCTTCCCCGTCCCCCGTTGAAGTTGTGGCACCGCCATCTAATCTGCCGACGCTTACTCTACCCTCAATTAGTAACTCAGTTACTCAACCCCGTCCGCCGGTAATCGAGTCTGATACTAGGAGACTGGTTGTGGTTCCCCCAAAGAAGTCTATATTTGTATCTAGATTTTCGAGGGATACTTCCGAGGACGATATAAAGTTTTACATCTCGTCCAAAGTTAAAACTGTCAACTTAAGTATCAGAAAATTTAATTTTAAATATGAAAGAAATATTTCTTCATTTAAAATAGACGTAAATTTAGAAAATTTTGACATGCTGCTTAGTAGTTCTTTTTGGCCCTCCGGAGCGTTCGTTCGTGAATTTGAGTATAGGCCCAACAAAAATAATAATTTAGCAAATATTCCCCGTCAGAATACAGAACCAAAAAACTGATTACTAAATCTGCTTTAAGTATTTATTATCAAAGCGTAAATACTAAATTAACGAATTTATATCTTAATGGCCTTGAATGCAATTATAATATAATTTCTTTGACTGAAACTTGGCTCAAACCTCACACTTTTAGTTCAGAGATTCTTTCAAATAATTATCATATCTACAGAAAAGATCGGGAGGACAGAGTCGGCGGTGGCGTACTCTTTGCCGTAGACTCTTCAATACCATCTGAAGAAGTTAGTCTTCCACACATTGAATCTGCAGAATTCAAATGCATTCGTGTTCAGGTTGGAAGGGGGTTTACTTACTTAGCTCTATGCTATATTCCTCCCCGATCTGCCTTATCAGTGTATTCCCAACATGTATCTTTACTGAAATCAATTAATTCAATGATTAAACCCTCTGATTCATTGATTGTGTTGGGTGACTTTAATTTACCAAATGTATCATGGAACATCATTGACAATGATATTGTACCTTTCTCGTCTAGCGCGTGCAACAACGTATTTTTAGAGGAGATGGCAGAACTCTGCCTGAATCAAGTTAATGTACTTCGCAATAAGTTTGGCAAAGTATTAGATCTTGTTTATGTTGATGATGCATCTAAGTCGGCTGTAAATAAATGTGAACCACTAGTTTTGCCCGAAGATGTCTACCACCCTGCTATTGAGATATCTTACGAATCAATTCAAAAACAATTCCTACTTTTTGCTTTAAGAAATTTCCGATGGGATTCTCAATATAGTCTTCCACCTTATACGAGTCGCTTAAAACTTATTAACCTTCCTACACTTGCCAGTCGCAGGGAAATGCTTGGTATAATTTTTATGGTTAAATTACTGACAGCCTCAATTTCAAGTCCGTCTCTTCTGGCTGATGTAAGCTTTAATGTTCCCTCACGCGTATCAAGACACTTTTGTCCCATATTTCTGAAAGCTTGTAAAACCAATTTTGAATTGCACGACCCACTCCGTTGCTTATGCCAGGATTTTAACTCTCATTCCAGCACGTTTGATATATCAGATCCGCTTTTCAGCATTAAGAAAGCGATACTCTCCTCTCTCAATAAGTGAGTTATTGACATAAATACATAAAATCAGCTGATGAATTTAGTTCTGTAGCTGAACAGTTTTAGATCTCGACACTTAACAAACTCCTGCCTATCGTGACTCGGCACCAAAAAAAATTTAAAATATTGGTTCCGTACGTCATGCGGACTGCGCCCCTCGTGCGGATGGGCGGGAATGGAGGGTAAAAACCGTTGGGATATTTCTATTATTATTATTATGTATTTGAATCGGATTCAATAAAATCTAAACACATTTGTAGGTAACGGGTGATTTTTTTGAGGTTAGGATTTTCATGCATTAGTATTTGACAGATCACGTGGGATTTCAGACATGGTGTCAAAGAGAAAGATGCTCAGTATGCTTTGAAATTTCATCATGAATAGACTTACTAACGAGCAACGCTTGCAAATCATTGAATTTTATTACCAAAATCAGTGTTCGGTTCGAAATGTGTTTCGCGCTTTACGTCCGATTTATGGTCTACATAATCGACCAAGTGAGCAAACAATTAATGCGATTGTGACCAAGTTTCGCACTCAGTTTACTTTATTGGACATTAAACCAACCACACGAATGCGTACAGTGCGTACAGAAGAGAATATTGCGTCTGTTTCTGAGAGTGTTGCTGAAGACCGTGAAATGTCGATTCGTCGCCGTTCGCAGCAATTGGGTTTGTGTTATTCGACCACATGGAAGATTTTACGCAAAGATCTTGGTGTAAAACCGTATAAAATACAGCTCGTGCAAGAACTGAAGCCGAACGATCTGCCACAACGTCGAATTTTCAGTGAATGGGCCCTAGAAAAGTTGGCAGAAAATCCGCTTTTTTATCGACAAATTTTGTTCAGCGATGAGGCTCATTTCTGGTTGAATGGCTTCGTAAATAAGCAAAATTGCCGCATTTGGAGTGAAGAGCAACCAGAAGCCGTTCAAGAACTGCCCATGCATCCCGAAAAATGCACTGTTTGGTGTGGTTTGTACGCTGGTGGAATCATTGGACCGTATTTTTTCAAAGATGCTGTTGGACGCAACGTTACGGTGAATGGCGATCGCTATCGTTCGATGCTAACAAACTTTTTGTTGCCAAAAATGGAAGAACTGAACTTGGTTGACATGTGGTTTCAACAAGATGGCGCTACATGCCACACAGCTCGCGATTCTATGGCCATTTTGAGGGAAAACTTCGGAGAACAATTCATCTCAAGAAATGGACCGGTAAGTTGGCCACCAAGATCATGCGATTTGACGCCTTTAGACTATTTTTTGTGGGGCTACGTCAAGTCTAAAGTCTACAGAAATAAGCCAGCAACTATTCCAGCTTTGGAAGACAACATTTCCGAAGAAATTCGGGCTATTCCGGCCGAAATGCTCGAAAAAGTTGCCCAAAATTGGACTTTCCGAATGGACCACCTAAGACGCAGCCGCGGTCAACATTTAAATGAAATTATCTTCAAAAAGTAAATGTCATGGACCAATCTAACGTTTCAAATAAAGAACCGATGAGATTTTGCAAATTTTATGCGTTTTTTTTAAAAAAAAAGTTATCAAGCTCTTAAAAAATCACCCGTTATATATTGTCGCCTTTCGACGTTGACCAAATGGATAGCCACGGGAAAAGTAGAATTTCGACCTAGGCCTTTTTAGTAAATACATATTGGAATTTTTGGAACTTTCGACCAGAAGGAGCTGTCACGATCGTTCTGAAATATAAAAAAAGTCTAGCTACGAGCATCATTTATTTTGAATCTAGTGACTTTGTGTTATTACAATTTAGCAGATTTCTATTACCCGATAATAGTCAAACGATGATATTTTTGTTAATTTGGTTAATACATACGATTAGTATATTGTATTTCACAGAACCTTAGCAGAGTATTAGTGACTTTTTTTTAAATTATGACTGATAGTTTTATTAAAACTTTATTTGTTGTATGTATGTTAGTCACACCCTATCATAGTTTTAGATATAGCTTTATTAAAATATTAGTTTTACAATATTATATGTAACTATGTATGTAAATTATGCCTCTCCATAATTATAACGTCCTTTTTCTTTTCTTTTTTCGTTTCTTTCCATATACTTACATGCACTTGCCACTTAAAATAATGTTTAATATAAACCATGAAACCACCAACAACGGGAAAATACATATTTCTCTGAAAACTATAACGAACATTATATGATCAAACATGACACTGAAATTAAATTGTTTTGCTGAATCGGAACACGGCTACATACCAATATATTTTCCACGCTGACCTCCGCTCTTTTTCCTCCTGCCGTTTTTTCTATCTATGTATTTTATATATAATTATTCATTTTTGGCTTTTCAACATATATGTATTATTACCAACACTGTTCCATCACCGCGATCATCACTTAATGCATCGGCCTGTACCTAATTTCCTTTTTAATATTGACATATTGCTGTTTTCATAAACAATACCTTGTGTAAAACTTAAATCGCCAACTTACACGCGCCCTTAACCAGTATGTTGTGAAATGTGTTGTAGTTGCGATAAAAACAATTGGAAACATTATGTTAGTTACTTATTTATTGCAATTTATGTTTGCCGTGATTGGAGTACAACTTTTTAAGGTAACTTTCCCTACTGTACATTTTTGGAAATAAGACAAGAGATATACATACCTATCTATGGCAAATAGGAATTAAAGTCCTATAATGGAGCATTCCTAACAAGGTTGCCAAATGGGTTTTCTTCATTTGTAGTTTTGTTAGAGTTCTCCATTAAGGGTATTCATCAAACGTTATAAATGCATTATAAACCGTATAAACTTATAATTGTGTAAACCTTATAGATTACCTCTAAAAATTTTTATGGAAATTCGTTTACACATTTCCGAAAAATTTCTTCAGCGATTTCACTGAATAAACTTGATAAACTGAAGCCAATGCAACTCTGCCGCAACTGTAGCTGTGTTTTCTTGGGCAATAATCAGGATCTGCATACAAATTTTGCACGAAAATTTAACTACAACGATATGATCCTGATAGAGATCTGGTTCAATTTATTATCCGTTCTGTTTGTTTTGTTTCACTGATATTTGGCCGCACAGTTTGGTAGCAGTGAAAAACAAATTCATATACAAACATACATTCTCCCGTTGTTTCTTTTAACTTGCTTCAAATAAATCGCCTTTATGTTAAATATATTTTAAAGGGATATTATCTCATATAAATATATTTTTTCCCCCATTTAGTGAGGTAGTATAAAGTTACTGATACAGAGCTCGATAGCCAAAGAAAACACGACTATTATCGCAAGTATGCATTTAATTTAATAACAAAAGCACAAAACTGACAACAAAGAATAAGAGTCTGCATATAAAAAAATTACAACTCTATTTCATTTGGCAATAACAGCGAAAAGAGGAAATTTTCTGAGACTTGATGGTAACATTGAGGAAGGAGAGCTGACATCCAATATCATCTTTTTCTTATTACTATTTCAATAGTTATTTAATTGGTTACCGCATTCATTCGCCGGCATACGAATCGTACATTAAATTATAGCCATCGCTGTGTGTACATATGTATAAGTAGTACATACATATATGTATATGAAAATATTGTTAAGTAGCTGTTAGACGTGACAAGTGCAAGTAGTTTTAAAAAGTCTGTCAAACTCAGAATTTCCAAAAGCAGGGACAGTTAATTTTTCTACAAGTTAAACTTGGCCAAATATTTTTTATTCCGAAATAAAAGTCCTCTCCGGATAATAAACATATCCATATAATTCAAATCCATTATCCAAATTAAACAAATTTGGCGTCGTTTTAAACAGAAATAACGAATGAAGGTTACCACCTAATAATACAAAAAATTCATATACCTGACCCAAGGTTTGTTCTATGGTATAATTAATATTCTTTTGAAATATTTTTCAAAATGCGGCTTTCCTCGTTTAGACATTTAAGTTCTAAAGCTATTTTAGTCCTCTTTCATTTGACACCAAACTTGTTTAATTTGGATAAGCGGGTTTGTTTATCATCCGGAAATGACTTTTATTTCGGAATCAAAAATATTTGACCAAGTTTAACTCGTAATAAAAATAACCGTTATTTTCGGTCCCTGTCTAAAAGTGATTGCAGGAGCAGTTACACTTTGCATGTTAAGTTACTTTCGGAAGCAGTTTTAATATCCGCAAAAAGGACATTCTGATAATACACGGTGATAGCAGACATTTCCTCTTTGCTTATAACAAAATTATTGACATGAAAAACTTACTAAAAACACTAAAATGCGCACAAAACAGCATGAAGAGGTCCAGTACATTAACATTTAAATACATACTTCATATCAACAGAATAAATTAGTTAAAGTATTTTTGAAATTTTACTAAATAATTTTATATTCTTATATAAATTCGTCAAAAACCCTAGATTGGTTTGACAGCACTTTGAAGCTCGGAACACTTTGACGACTGCAACTTCACGACGTAACGACAGCGACATCATTTTGTCGACAAATGTCGCCTTGAAGCCAGCTTCTTAAACATTTTGAAGACCTCAGCGACATAGCAAACAGCTGATTTTAAAGTTTTACATTTTGGTATATTTATTTCACAAATTGTGTATTTTTATTTAAGTAAATAAGAAAAACATGAACAATCAAGAATATGTGATTAATTTTGCGACAATTAAATTTTGCAGCACTACATCTCTCATTGTCGCCGGCAAAATTAGAAATAGATTTAATTTGGCGACGTCGACAATTGCAGTCCTGCAGCCAAGATGTCGTGCTGTCGTCAAAATAATTGTGTCCGTAAGAACGTGTGTATTTAAAATTTGACAGATGCTGCTTGTCGCTTGCTGTCGTCAAAGTGTTCCGAGCTTCAGTAGAAATTGCCACGTTCATCCTGTTAGCCTTCAGAAATAGATAAAACATTCCACAAGGATGACATAAAATGAGAGAGAAAATCATGTTCATATATATATGTATGTACATATCGTCATTTAAAGTACAAAACCGCGTATCGTCGATCTGCAAAACCCCGTAACTGACAATTTTTGCCAAAAATTCGATTTGCTCACCGAAGCTCTTGGGTCAAGCCTTATCCATTCGTTCTGAAATATACTAGCCAGAAATGCGATTGCTTTACAAAAGAGAGAACAATTTTGAAATATGAGTGTTTTTACTCTCTACAAAATAATTTATGCGACCTCACATACGAGGTTTTGCATTATCTTGATACGCGGTTTTGTACTTTAAACGACGATATGTACGTGTAGCCTCGCACAAAGCCTCAGCTGAAAATTACGCACATCGTTGCCTGGATAAAAAGTTGTCGTATGCTTACGGTGACCATCCGTTCTGGTTTTGCAGGACCGTACTGTTTTTCAAAGGTCGGTCCTGCGTAGTTTTTCAAACCTGAAAAACCTGAAAATGTACTGATTTTTTCCAAGTGTCCTGCATTTGTCCCGCATTTTATTCGTTATTTTAAAATTATCGGACAATGGATGGATTTTTTCAAAAAAGTGTTTTTTGGTACTTTCTTCAATATCTCATGAAAAAATCTCCAAATTAACGTAAGCGACTTACAGCTCGAGGGGTATTGATGTGCCTCTTACCAAAATATATAACTTGTGGCGACTTCAATGAAAATTATTAGTGCTACAGGCGAAAAAAGTGAGATTTTCAATCAAATACGCAGTTTCATTTGATTATTTTTTTCATTATTTAAAAAATGCGATAAAGAAGATATATCATTACAGTAAACTTTGAGCCAAAGATAATGAAAATCGGATTAGAAATGTAGATGCTATGGAGCGCAATCTGCACAAATTATATATTTTTGTAAAGGGCACTTTGTAACTCGTCGTTTACATCGATTCATGGCGTCAATTTTTGACAAATAACTGCGAAAAGTTCCAAAAACACCAAAAAAAAGAAGGGTATTGTTTTCGTTTTGAACGACTCAAAATTTGCCTATAAAATAATCTTTTAAAGATTTCCGCTTTTTGTGTAAGCTATTGTAATTATAATATGTTTTACTATACTTTTATAAATATTCATGTAAAAAAAGATTAATATCAATGAAGAAAACGTGATTCATTTTTAAAGTTTAAAATGTATTAAGAATTTAGAATCATAAATACTCTTTTGATATTTTTATACTACGTAAATATATGTAGGGATATTTTTGAAAAATTGTCCTTCATTTTGAATCCATATTTATGGTCACCGTACGTATGCTACTTTCGGAAGGGTTTGGGAAATCGCGATTGAGGTTTGGAATGCAATTTCTCAAACACACAGCTATATATTTTCTCCATGCATAGTCTCGGAGAATGATACTAGCTATCGAAATTCTTAAACAATTTTATTTTTATTGTTAATAATTTATGAGTTAAAGAAGGATTTTGTTTAATAAAATTTTGCCGTATACCACATTTGTCAACGATTTTTCAGCCACTTTGTATGACATGCGACAAAATGTGATACAAATATGTACAAAATTGATAACACTCAATAGGCGCGTGCATAAGACGTAGCTGTTGCGTAGCCGTTGGCTGTTTGTCTTAGAAACTAGAGCTGGGATACTATCGATAGTATCGATAGTTGAAAACTGTCGCCACTATCGATAGTTTTTGAAAACTATCGATGTTGGTTTTAGCGAAACTTCTCTCTTTACATCTCTTAACATTATATAATTTTTTTTTATCCAAGAAAAATCACAACACAGTCGGCAAAAAAAATTTTAGTTA
Source organism: Rhagoletis pomonella (assembly GCF_013731165.1). NCBI lineage: Eukaryota > Metazoa > Arthropoda > Insecta > Diptera > Tephritidae > Rhagoletis > Rhagoletis pomonella. The sequence continues at coordinate 40,883,554 of NW_023458563.1, forward strand.
TTGGAATTTTTAGCAACTATAAGCTTACACTGAGTTATAGTAAAATTTTAATAAGCTATAAAACCGCTTGCACAAAATTTGTATATAAACTCGAATTAAAAAGCATGAAATTTTAATGATTTTGTAGTTTTTTATTTTTTGTACAACTTTTATAAAAAATTAGTAGACACTAAACAAACGAAAAATAGTCAAAACTGTTAAAAATGTTGTGGTGCTATTATTTTGACCCGTACTTTATTCCTTTTCTTATAATATGGTAAAGTGTTAATAATTTCCTTTGTCCGGATTTTGATATGCGCCTCCGTATTTGATCTCAGTTGAACTTTTATAAGTATGAGTTGTCAATTTAAACGAATATGTATGTAGTATAAGAAATGTATTATTATAGCCAATGTCACTCCTTTGCACTTCAAAAGGGACAAACATATGTATATATAATTCAGACGCATAAATTAATAAGTTTATTTTATTACTATAAGAAGTTCTTTTTGATGCACTCAAATTTGAACAAATCTCTTTAATTTACAAAGTAGTTTATAAATTTTATAAATTTATTAAATATTTAATTTTCAAGCAATTTAGCATTTCAATTCAATACCTCTCACGAAGATAGTACTATCGATACTATCGATGTTTTCAACTATCGTTTCGAAAACTATCGAGTGGCGGTACTATCGATAGTATCCCAGCTCTATTAGAAACGCACAGTTGAGTAGTTCCGCTCAGCTCAACAGTTGGCAACTTTCCGCCATTTTTTCCAGCGGAAAATTTGTACGCTATCTAAACTCAACGTGTTGGGCTTAGGCTATACAGCTGATCAAAAAGACTTACGCGGCTTATATTAAATTTAACGCCGCTTTGTTAGGTGGCAGTTGCAAACAATTTTATTCTATTTTATATTACTGATGTGATAAAGTAACTAAAATATTTTATAATAATACCTCTTTTCTAAATATATGTTTTTAAGATGTTTGGTAGTTAATTATACATTGTTTAATTCATTATAACATTGAACGATTTTTTCAACACGGCGGCAGCTCAGCGTTGAATTGTGAATACTATCGGCGCAACTATCTCTATTTATTGCAATTTCATTTGTTTACATTTATCAGCTGTTCATTTGGCAGCATATTCATCAAGCCGTTTCTAAGACGTAATTGTTGGGTTCAACAGTTGCCAACAGTTTCGTAGCAGATGAGCTAAACAGCTACGTCTTATGAACGTGACCAATGTCTCGGAAACTAATAAGGCTTTCGCACGAGGCGATTTTTCAGGCAACTTTTGCGTTCAACTCACGCAGGGTTGCACGAAAAAAAAATTGAATGGCTAAAAATATCAAAATATAAAAAAATATCAAAATATTCGCCATAAAAAGACGTTTGCATTGTTAAACTTTGCATTCTACTTTTGGTTGAACGGTCTTTCAACTAATCGCTTTTAACAAAGTTGGTCGCCAGCCAACATTTAGCCATTCAACTTTTTTTCGTGCAACCCTGCGTGAGTTGAAAGCAAAAGTTGAACGCAAAATCGCCCCGTGCGAACACCTTTTAAAGGAGATATCCATAAACCATTAACACCAACCGAAAGATATTATTTTTAAATAAATAACTGCATCTATAACTAAAAATCGTAGCGCTTTTATCCAGGCGGCGTTATGTAGTACATAGGCACTTGTATGCATACATATTGCACACCTCGATCTAAAGTGCGATCAACTAAAAAAAAACAAACCTAGGACAATTTTTTCCATAAATCAATGCATAGGACTTACCTTCAGTGAATGAAAATTTTTTTTTCTTCATGATTATATACACTAACTACTATTTGTTTTTGAAGTAATTGCGTTGAATCTGTACGATCCACAAACATTTATATTTTTCGATCTGAATTTTAAGTTAGATCTATGTAGGTGTCCGATATGTTCTTCGACCTTGCTTGGTAGTGGGGAGCAGAAAACAGAAACGAAAAATCAGTACATACTTACACACATTACTATGTATGCTTATGTTCACCAGCAGCCGGATTCCAACTTTCCCTATCGCTAAAACTCCATCGCCGAAATGAATTTTAGCAATTTTTAGAACATCTCCTAGACTCTTGATTTTTGATTTATGGCAGATTTTAGTGATGAACAAAAATGAATCGTACAAAGTGAATGAACTGTTTTTGACAGCTCATATAGCTAAAATTGCGATTCCAGCGTGTTTTGCGTCGCTAAAATCTCTATTTTTCGCTTAAGAAAGTGTAAAATTGACGGGGAGAAATCATTGCTGCTAAAAAAAATTTCATCAACATATCAGAGCTAATATTTCTATCGTTGATCGTTTACATTCCCCAGCTATATGAAAAACTTTGTAATTAACAGCAAAAGTGGAAAAAAGCAACAGAAAAAGAGTCTAATTCATTGAATCAATGCTTTCAACTGTCCAGTTTTACACGGCGATGTCATTGGCGGTGGCAATTGTCGCCCAGTGCATTACTACGCAACTAGTTTTTAACCGGCTCCGTTTTGGACACTTTTTTTTATAAGAAAACGTTTTCCGTTTTTTTCTTTTTGTTACATATTTTATATCACAAAACAAAAAACAAACATTAGTTGTGTTTTTTTACAAATTATCCAGTAACTTGCCAGCAACTCTCCAGTAACTTTATTTCTTAGAATTCGCTCTCATAGAAAAAATTTGCAATAAAGTACGCGAACACTTTTCCAGTAATAATTTGCAAGTTTCATGAACAGCTGATAAATTGATTGTTTATTCGCAGCAAATTCCTAATAAAACAATATATTTTGTATTTTAATAGGTTTATTTTGTGAAATTCAACAATAAAAAGCCACAAACAGTTTCCTAATTAGTTTAAATTTCATCCAGCAACATGCGATCAGCTGTTTTTCGTACTGGCAAATTCTTGCAAGTAAAAATTTATCCAGTAAAAACTTGCAACTTCAACTGTCATTTTTCGCTCTCTCAATTTCCCCTACTTTGCAAGTTTTTGGGCACGAAAACGCCAAAACATGAAAATTCGTAAAAACTTTTACTGGATTTTACTGGAAATGAGTAAAAAAACGCGCCGCTCGGAACAATTAAAATTCATTAAATTTGAAAACTCACAACTGCCTCCACAGCGATTTGATCTCGCGACCAAAGAGGCTTGTGTCGGAGGTCTTCTCGCTGAGCTACTTTCGTATTGTAAATACGAGTAGTGAGCATTTGCACATTTACACCGCAAGTTTCAACTGTCCCGCTCTGCATCCGTTTGGCAATGGTTCAGAGATAGTTCTGATATATGTAGTTCGGAACTAGCGCTTTGTCAGACTGTCTCCAAATTTTAGTGCAGAGAATGGTCGGCATACTAGCCAATTCAAACGATTCAATAAGTGGGACTGTGTGCATTACTCAGCTGGCGCTTCTCGTATGTGAATCACACATGTGCTCAGAGAACACTCAGCATTCTTTAAAGCGCAGGTAGTCAACCACGTAGCGAAAACGTAGGTTGACGTACGTAGCGGCATATCAAATTTACTGTTGATAGAGGGAGAGAGAAGTAACGGCAACGCCAACGCCATGCGGTGGTGATTTTTCGTTAACAGGCGAATCCCATAAGATAGATCGTGTCTGCGTCAACCTACGTCTACGCTACGTCATTGACTGTTTGAGCTTTTAGGGTTGGCTCACAAGCATGAATATGTTCCGCTCTCAATCCAAATCGAGGTTTGGTAACTATGACTAAACCATGTGTTGAAAGAAAGCTTATCTGCATTAGCAGAGCTTAATAACATCCATTTATGAACCATAAGTTAAGTTGAATGGAATTTGTAGAAATATGCTTCAAAGAAATATTTTTTGGTGTTTACAAACCCCTTCAACTAAATTAACGATTTGTTACAACCTAGATGAATATTAGAAGCTTTAATATATTTAGTTATAGTTACCAACCCATGGTTATAGTTCCCAATCCTTGGTAACAGTTCCCAAATATTGTCAAAATTAGGGCACTTAATATCTTTAGTTGTCTAAACTAATCCTTTTTCTCAGTGTAATATGTTATTGCCGGCACAAAAATAAATAACACATGCATTTTAACAACAAAATAACGAAAACAATTCAATTTAAAATAAAATACGTATTTATGTAGGTATACAATTAGTTTATAATCAAGCATACAGTTACAATCTTGAGTAAATGGAAACATTGGCAGTTTAATAGTGATTCAGATGAATGGTTGGTTACCCTGGTGACAAGCAATTAGCAAGTTTGGCATATTGATTCCACAACTTGTGCAACCTACAGCCACTTGGCGGCTTTAATGAATTTCAGTACGTCATGACGCGTCATACAGAGAGAGGCAGCTGCACTCTGAAACATTCCGAGTGTCTTTAGCGTCATCCTTGGGAGGGCTGGACAGGAAGTGTTGAACTGTCTCTTTTGCGCCAGGGTCATCGCAACTGCGACAAAACCTGTTGAAGGGCAATCCAATCCTTTCGGAATCTATCCCAACGGGCCAGTGCCCTGTGTGCACTGCAGTATGTTTGTAGGTATCTTCCTTGCTCATTCCTAGGAAAGTTTTGGATTTAAGTGGGTGATACTATACCATCCTTTACGGATCCGCCTCTTCTTAGCCTTCAAGTAATAAATTTCGGTATCACATTGGGACACATTCAGTGCGGAGCCGCACCTTGCTAGTTCGTCCGCTGCCTCGTTTCCGTAAATGTCCCTATGTCCTGGGACCTATATTGGGGTAATTTCGTAGTGATTAGAGATATAGGCCAGCTCTCAGCTATAGTCCTAACAGGGATAGAAGAGCATGCCTAAATGGCCGCTTGACTATCCGAGAAGATATTCTGATGAATATTTGGGAAAGATTATAGGCAGTTTTTTTATACACAGATTTTTTTACTACATGCGTTTATTGTAAAATATGCTCAATAAATATGCAAAAAACAGGCATTATTTGCAAAATATGCAAACCCATGCATTTACTGCAAAATATGCAAATATATGCACTAACGATTGAATGCCATTTTAAAGGAAATTGTATGATTCGTAAAGATATGTTAATCATTTCCATTTGAAGATGCCTAATAAAAACATACATTTGCATGAGATTCCGAGCCCTAGTAATCACAATGCGGTAGATATGATCTTGCATTAGCACGTTTCGGCGCATTTGAAAATGGTGTGCTTGTCACAATGGCAACTGTTTGCATTTTATTGTTGTGAATTTGCAAATGTATCGAAATATGCTAATGCAAGACAATATGCACCGAATTGTAATTACCCTTATTATAAAAATAGTCCTATTTTTTTTAGTTGATCGCACTTTAGATCTACATAGGTATGCGATACGTACACTTGTACAATGCGTAAAAAAGCGCTTATTTATAGGATATAATATGTACCCTACATGTGTCTATATACTCAGGTGTAAACGCCAGCAGTGCAGTAGTAAACGAGCCAGCAAACAATCTGAAAATCGACCCGAAAAAGGAAAAAAGTGTATAATGTGCTGGTTTTTGTCCGTTTACCGATTCCATTTTCGGATACTTTGACGATCTGTTTTCCCATTAAAGTGTGCGGCCGAAATGTATGCACAGACAAGAACCCAAGCCTTTTTTGATTTTTCTGAAATTTGTCTGATTGAATTTTTCATTCAATACGCTTTCCTTCTGCACTTCACATATGCTATTTCGTGGTCCAGAAAAAATAAAATAAAATTAAGGGAGCGTCTGACGGAATTCGCACCCGGCACCTTCTGGAATTTAACAATTAGTGGCGGCACACTCCTCTCTACGCTCAACCACTGCCGACTACGTATGCATTAGGGATGTTAATCTTTCAGCTTTTTGCGATCCCGGGATTTTCGAGACGTCGTTATCACAATCCCGGAATCCCGGGATTAGTCCCCGGATTTAGATATTCATTACTTTTCACCAACTTAAATCGAAAAAATTGCTTCTATATTGTTTGAGAAGCTCTCCTACCATAAAATAAATAATAAATAAATGGGTTTGAAACCAACTTTTTATTTGAAGTGGCGTTTTATATTATTTTTTCATTCTGACGTCAGGAATTATTTTAAAGGATTTTGTAATTTTAAATATATGATTAATTCCAAAAATTGTTAAAAAAAATTCAGTGGAATGTACCCGTAGAATAAAAATATGGGTACCAAGTGCAAGAGGAAATTTCTTTAGAATTTAAAAAAAATTTTAATTTTTTGGATTCACAAGGACGAATAGGTAATTTTTTAAGCGGATAAAGTTAGAAGGACGAAATACGAGGATTTTATCGGGTTATATAAGTCCCTAACATATAATTTTTTCAAAAACAAATATTGCGAAATTTCTAGGATAAATTTTAAATAATTTTAAAAGGACATTTTAATTACTTACTAGTCCTTCTGCACCAAAAACTTGAATCTGTTTAAATTATACAGGATTTCCGCCTTAATTTGATACCCATACGTCTTCTCTAAGCACATTTGTCTGAATTTTTCATTTTTGAATTACTGACGTCAGAGTAAAAAATTAAAAACGCTATTTTACTATATTTGGCCCATGGTTTCGCGAATATATTGATATTTGTGTTTAAAATTTACTATCGCGCGGTGTTAAATGTATAATGAGCTAGAAATTTATAAAAACATATTAATTATTAAAAAAAAAATTAATAAGCCAACACTGGTCAAGGAATGGAGTTTCTATTATTGCCATCAGTACAAATTACAAATCCCGAAAATCCCGGGATTGTTTGCCAAGAATCCCGGGATTTTTGGGACCTTAAAAAGGCCGGGATCCCCGGAATCCCGGGATTAACATTCCTAGTATGCATGCTTTTAAATGTTCACCTTGAAAACATAAAATACAATTATTGCTTTCAAATAACATAATCTTTTTCGAATGTTTCGAATGTTTTCCGGATAGGAAAATGAATGACAACTTATAGTCGTTTTCTTTTCGTTTCTGGGTAACGGAAAATTGTAGGAGACTGCACTGTCGGCAAAATTTACGTATCTCTGCTGGCTGGTAAGTTACAAGAAATATGTACTTACATACTCAGCCAGCAGAGAAACGTAAATTTTGCCGCCAGTGCAGTCCAGTACAATTTTGCGTATCCGGAAACGAATAGAAAGCGACTACAATTTGCATTCATATGCGGATCGAAGAATGCCCACAAAACAACGGTGGTTTTCGTATTCAGAAACGAATAGAAAACGACTACAGTTATCATCCGGAAAACGTTCGAAAAAGATGATATTATTTGAAAGCAATAATTGTATTTGATTGGTTCAAGCTAAACATTTGAAAGCATGCATGCGTAGTCGGCATTGGCGGAGCGTGCAGAGAGCGTGCCGCTATTTGTTAGCTTCCAGAAGGTGCTGTGTTCGAATTCCGTCAGGCGCTTCCTTAATTTAATTTTACTTTTTTTTTAACAATAAAAATTATCTGTGAAGTGCAGAAGGAAAGCGCGTTGAACGAAAAATTCAATCAGACAAATTTCAGAAAAACAGACAAAATAAAGCATCCGTTTCTAAAACAATTTTCGGTACTTGTCCGGACGTACCTTTTTGCCGCACACTTTAGTGGGAAAACGGATCGTCAAAGTATCCGAAAATGGAATCGGTGAACGGACAATTCGCGATTTTCGAATTTTTTGCTGGCTGGGTAGCTGCTGAACAGTTTAAATGCATCTGTAGTAGATAGCTAGCAAGCACTTTATTATCGGGGATCGAATCTTCACTCGTCACGTAAAATCACATTTTCGGATTACGACACATGTATGTACGTGTAAGCACTCTTTATCCCTTTCAGTTGATACGACTGACATATCACTTAATTTTCTTTCGTATGGTTTTCGATCCGTGAACGATTCAAGCCCAGGACTACGGGATTTTCAAGAAAAACACGTTTTGTGCTACTTATAGTAAACCAATAGACTTCGACTAGTTTTGTTTTTGTTTCATCATATACTAAGACGAAAAACAGACAAACCACCCCAGCTGGAATTAGACCTTAAACAACACTCGATTTTCTTCTAAATAATTATCGCTTTAGAAATAACTAGCGAATACCCGGCGTGCTTCGCTGCGCCTTAAAAGTAATTTTGTTTTGTTACTCCCTCTCACAACATTTGAAAATATTATTTAATATTGCTGTACATATTTGTATAGTAGGGAGATTTTTTTCAAATTATATAAATATACGTTATTTGAATATTGAATCAATACACGTTTAGGAAAGGGTGCGATAGTAGACTCCAGTTATAAGATTATAAATTAAATTTCCAAGAGAAAGTCGGTTCTTTACATATTTTCTAATTACCTTCGAAAATATATTAACTCAAAAAAAAAATAAACAATGCTTCATAGATCGATTTTTTTAAATCTAACTTCATAAAGTTCTTTAAAAATATTTTGTAAATGAGGCCATAAGAGCTTAGGGGGAGAGTTACAACACAAAAATACATTTAAGGCGCAGCGAAGCACGCCGGGTAATTGCTAGTATTTATATAATTTGAAAAAATCTCCCTACTATACAAATATGTACAGCAATATTAAATAATATTTTCAAATGTTGTGAGAGGGAGTAACAAAACAAAATTACTTTTAAGGCGCAGCGAAGCACGCCGGGTATTCGCTAGTGTCACATGAAATTAACTGAGCAAAGTACAATGAATAGCTGTTAAACAATGGCACCATCTACTTTAAATGAAACATACTTATTTTCGTGGGGGATACTCACACACCATATACTTTTCTATTGAAATTTTTCCTGAATTTTCCTAGCTATAAACCTCCAACGAATGCAAAACCGTGAAAATCGGTTCGTGCGTTCTGGAGTTATAGCGTCAGGAAGGAAAACCCTACTTATTTTTATATTAATTTTTATATTAAAGAAGATTAAAGAACTGTCCGCATTACTCAATTTTATTTTTCACTAAAACGGTATTCATGAATTTTTTAATTTTTTTTTTATTTGCTTCCGCATACTTTTGACATAACAGCTTTCATTTTATGCCGATATTAAACAAATACAGCCTAAGTTTACCCGGGTCCACGTTTTGGTCTGTATCTCGTGACCCAAGTCACCCAGCTATATGAAAAGTGCTCAATCTTAAAGCATTCATGAACAGCTTTCATTTGATACCCATATT
>NW_023458563.1:40892715-40904039 GCF_013731165.1 Rhagoletis pomonella
GCTTTCATTTGATACCCATATTGAACAAATACACCCAAGGTTACCCAGGTCCACATTTTGGTCTATATCTCGAGACCCTAGTCACCCAGCTATATGAAAATTGCTCTGTCTTAAAGCACTCATGAACAGCTTTAATTGGTACCCATATTAAACAAATACATCCTAAGGTTACCCGGGTCCACGTTTTGGGGCCACGCCCCCCTTAAATATATCAAAATATTTTTTACCCTGTGACCATCCCTGGAAGATATCCAGTGCGTGTGTAAAATTTGGTTACGATCGGCTTATTCGTTTAGGAGCCAAGTGTGTCTATAGGTACATACATAATTTGAATTTTATATATATAGATGACTGGTTTATTGGAACAGAATTGTAAACGCATGCATAAAGACATCGGTACGGACATGCATACGTTGATATGTACATGCATAGTACATGTATGTAACTTATAACTCTTCCTGCTATTAGCATTTTAACTTGCTAAAAATATTTTTTTTTTTATTTCACATAAGTAGACAGTTCGCTTGCAAACAGTTTCATGTATATCATCGTGGGAGAAAACCCAAAAAATTCCAAAGCACACGAAATAGTCAGTATACTTACGAAGCTATGAAAACAGAAAAAATGACGCAGTTTTGGGTTTGGTTTTCCTTTCTTACGTCAGGATTTTTTAGATGTGATTGATCCAAAAATTATTTTAAAAATTCAATGCAACGTAGAGTAAAAATATGGGTACCAAATGAAAGATAAAGTTCTGTAGAGATAAAAAAATAAATTTTTTTTTCACAAGGACTAATAGGTATAGGAAATGTCCTTTTAATGGATGGACGGAATTCTAAGATGTGATCGTGTGTATAGTAGTATTTAACATATACTTTTTTCAAAAATAAATTTTGAAAATTTTCGAGGATATTGAAGAATAAAATTTTAAAAGGACATATTCAATACCTATTCGTCCTAATGCACCAAATTATATTTTTTTTTTTTATTCAACAGAATTTTCTCTTTTATTTGATTCCCTTATAGTTATTCTACATTGCACTAAATTTTATAAAGAAAATTTAAAATTAATCTTCTATTTCAAATTTCAAAGTTCTTTTAAAAAAATCCTGACGCCACACAGTGGTTGGAGAAACCATGTTTTACGCGAAAAGGGCATATTTAACACTGTGATAAATTAACCGGAATAAAGCTATCCTTATTCAGAAATGTCCAAAGAACTCAAAACTGATTAGTACTTTCAATAATATCTGTTGAGAAAGCCGTTGAATCCACTTAATTCAACGGATTCTATAATGGCACGTTCTAACAGTTATGAGTTGATAAATGTCTTAACAATTTTTATATGGAAACTTCAATTTTAACAGTAATTGCTGCTTTGGTCTTACTTCTTAAACATGGAAAATAATGGTTTCATATGAAATATGTAATACATAATAAATTTCGGTTGCTAAATTATCAACACCTTAATAACACGGCTTATTTTTCAATAAATATTTTCTTCAAAAAGGTTTAACCAATTTGTAGGGCCGAGTAGGATCTTCATTCCTTTAGCAAAAACCAATGCAAAGGCCTCTTTAAGGATCTATGAAAAGTGGCGGCCATTTTTATTTCCAAATAACATAAAGTGTATTAAAATATTAAAAATTAAAGTAATTTATTTTATATTTAGCATCATATCATTTATAAGATGTGTCTTAACAAAGCTGAAGTAAGTTTTCAAAAATCCAATAACGAATCTAATATGGCTTCCAAGAATTAAAAAATTACTGAATTTTCATGAAATTTGGTGTTTAGAGGTTCTTAAGTTCGCTCATTACAAATTTTAAACTAGTTTTCGAAAATTCAAAATGCAAATCCAACATGGCGTCCGAAATTTCTAAAAATTCATACCTGAAGAACTTTATTTAAAAATGAGAAAACTGAAGTTTTGGAAATGACGAGTTTCGGAAAAAATAAAAAAAATCTTTAAAAAAAACTGTTGGGGCCTAGATCAAACTGTTTGGACTGTGCTATAGCAGGCGGTCCTAACTATCCCTAATTTAGAAATATAATTACTGTCTCTATTTGATAATTTGATCACAAATTCATTTTAGATTTGCTTAACAAACATTTTGTATTACTCAATTGAAAATGACAGTTGACTTGACAGTTGTCAACCGAAAAAGTTTGAATGTGATACATAACTAGAGATCAGTGAGCCTTGAAACATAGTACGTTTAATTCGTGGGAAATTGTCCTTATTTATAAAGAAATTGACAGCCCCTTCGACAATTCTTAAGGTTTTAATTTGATACGCAATTCGTGATTAGCATGTCTAAAAACCTATTCAGTGGCATTTTGATAAAGATAAAGATTTTTAGAAAAATTCATAGTTCATTCGACAGCTGTCAACTGTCAGAGTTTTAATTTCACACACAATTCGTGATCAGCATGTCTAAAAATTTAACCAGTGGCATTTTATAAAATATTGTCTTATTTTTAGAAAAAATCACAGTCCATTTGACAGCTGTCAACTTTCAGAATTTTAATTTAACAGCAAATTCATGATCAGCATGCCTAAAAACCTAATCAGTGGCATTTTAAAAAATATTGTCTTATTTTTAGAAACATTCACAGTCCATTTGACAGCTGTCAATTGTCAAGGTTTTAATTTGACATGAAATTCGTGATCAGCATGTCAAAAACGTAATCAGCGGTATTTTCAAAAAGATTTTCTTGATTTTAGAGGAATCGGCAGTTGATTTGACAGCTCTCAACTGTCAAACTGTAAATTTTATGGCATATTCGGATTTAGCATTACAACAATCCTAGGATCCCGCAGTTTTATTATAATCGCTTTCCAATTTTTTGCGTAAAACATGGCTTCTCCGACCACTGTGCGCCAGGGAGAAAAACTAAAGCGACGTTTTATTACTTTGGTCCCTAGTTTCGCGAATGTATATATTGTTTTTTTTTTATACCCGAGCGCACTTGTGCACAACTCGAGCAAAAATTGAGATATGTCAACGAAATTTGGTAAGTCAGCTGCCCTTTATCGAAGGTGGGTTGGGATTGAAAATGGGTAAAATCGGCCAATAACCACGCCCACCTCCCATATAACGGGTTTTTCGAAATATGCAAAAACTAAGATATTTCCGCAAATACATGATCCAAATTGTTGAAACTTGGTATTTGGAGTAGAATTTTGGCGTAAAAGAAGAAACCCGTTGAAATTTTTTTAAATCAGACAAGAACCACGCCCACTTCCCATATAACGGTAAATTACAGATATTCGAAAACTGCGATAAATTAGTAACTATTTAAGCTAATTTACTCAAAATCGATATATGCAATGACCTCTTAGCATAAACTGTGGGCGTGGCACCGCCCACTTACGCCTACAAAGGTGTATCTCGGTATCCGATTTATCAATTTCTACCAAAATCGGCACATTTAGCAACCTTGGCGCGAAAAAGTAATATATTGAAAATTTTTTAAATCGGACTTAAATTACTGCCACTTACCATATAACGGTAAATTTCAGAAATACGAAAACTCCGATCTTTCAATAACTAAAGATGCCAACATACAACAATCTTTTAATAAGACACAAGATTATTGATTTTTGTTAAATGGGCGTGGCACCATCCACTTATGACTACATAAGTATATATCGATAACTAAATTATTTCAATATATCATAGCATATTATTAAAACTGTTTTACATCGAGATAAATACTCTTCCTTATCATGCAGTTTACTAAAAGGTGAAAAAACGATATTTAATACGTGCGCCGGGTATATAAAGTTCGGTTTCATTCGAACTTATACTTCACTTGTTTGTGTGTAAATCTAACCTACGCACGATTCATATTGTTCATTAACTTCCATAAGTAATCCAAAATAATAAAAAATCGAGTTACATACATACATTTCAATAGGCACATTATTTTTCTTCAAGAACCAGCCCCATGTATGTGTATATTTACTTGTAGTCATCAGAGATGCTTTGTTTTAGAGGCATTTTGAAGAATGCTTGATTTTAAAGAAAAGTGAATAAAATGAAGAATTTGACTAGGCTACCCTAGTTTTTATGCGGCTTTTAATCAAACCATACGAAAAATGTGCATATTTTTTGAATAACTTGAATAGGCCTTAACATAACATATTAATTTCACTATTTAATACTATTGGTATTGGTTAGTACCTAACTCCTGGAATTATTGGAATAAACCTTGTTGGGGTGACTGTTCTTGATGAGGTCGCTTGAATAATTCAAGGATAGCTCTCTTTTATCCACGAAAGGAAAAACTGTTAACCATAAAATCGATTGTCTGACTCATAGACTTAGCAAACCAAGCAACTTACAAAATTTTAAATACCTCTAGGTCCGTTAAACGGAGTACCCGGTGCAATATATATCTTTGAAATTAGAAATTTTGATTCAGTTACTCCGAAACACTAAATCACTCTACCGGGCTAACGGTCCCTTTGATTAAGAAACTTCAATCAAAAATATTGTCTTTTACTTGTGCATAACTATGGACGCACTATTTAGGCGCGCGTATCAAGTTTGTTAAGCAAGCTGATTTATAGACAACGATTAATTATTAACATCTCCTTAGTTTAATTGATAATGTAACTCGACAGGTAAGGAACAGACATCCGAAAGGTTAAAGTTTAGCATTTCGCAATGATAACATCGAAATTCGCGAAATAATTCGAAGTTGGACGCAATTGGCCAAAGTAGTGCAAAGGTTATCGAACAAAAGCGGTAAATCTGCCATGGACGTAGAATTTTTTAAATTTCAACTAACTCATTGAAAACTGTATTACAGAAATCAGAAAGAATTACACACAGCCTACTCCACCGAACAATAAATCGAGCTCTGAACGAATCTTAAGACATTTGTGAAAAAAAATAACTGAAAAACGTTTAAACATTATTACCCCTGGATAAGGAGCCCCGAGTGCGGCAGATACGAAGATATGCCTGTACTGCCTACAAAATTCCTCAGTGTCTACAATTTTATAAGTTCCATTATGATTTTTTTGTAATGTCATGATTTATAGGATGCTGCAGTGGTAGATTAAATTTTGAGAGAAATGGACGCAAAACGTGAGCTTGTGCTAGAACGCCATTTAGCGGGTGACCAAACTAGTGCAATCGTAAAATCATTCTTCAAAATGGGAGTAAGGGGAAGATTCTCCGACGGCTACGAGAAAAAATATATATTTGGTTCTTGAAATTAAATAACAAAGTGCTACAAAAGAGAATGAAATAAAAATATTTGGGAAGTGATGTTTCTCGCAGGGCTTGTCGAGTAAACAAGAATTGTAATACAGGCTTTTAGTGCGTGAAGTTACGCAAAATCGGGTTTTCAACCGTGAGTCAAGATTTTGGAGTGCTTGGCAAGTGTCATATTTCGATTCTCGTTTTATTCGACAAGACCTATTAGAAAAATAACATCACTTTTCAGGTATATTGGAGTTCGCACAGTACGTCTCAACAACTAACCATCAAATCGTGCATATTCTTCTGACTGGAAATAGGGATATTAAATAATTAGGTAATGTTACTAAATCGAATAATAGAGTTACAGTTTAAAGCATAGAAAATATGAAAAGAAAGTGGAGATTTTCGAAAATGAATTGGTAAATAACATTAACATTTGATGCATGTAAAAGGCGTTGGCATTATATTTCCATCTACCTACATAAAATTCTTTTGAATAATAGCTCGCAATCTGTCATAAACCAAAAAGCAAGAAAACCCTCACCAAGCATAATCGTTTGCAACTACTCATATGGTGTACAGAAAACTTTCAAAGTTGCGAATTTTAACGAGACGATAATTTCATTAAAAATTTTGTATGGTTGTCAACTTGCTTAGTTAATGCTTAAATTGCTTTGTTTCTGTGTAATTCGAAAGGTTTACTTATGCAACTCATTAAAGATCCCGTATATGTACTATTATTTATCAAATGATTAATATTTTTACTATTTCCAAAAAATTTTTAGGGTAAATTCAGTTCCTGTACAGATGGATCAAAAATGACTAGAGAAGACTGCTTGTAAGTAACCAAACCAAAAATGTTTCTCTCAACACGTGATTTGGTTATAGTTCCACGATTTGCTTACAGTTACCAAATCCTCTGTTGAGAGAAATATATTAAACAGACTTTTTTCTAACTGCATGTATTTATATCCGTTATATTCTGTTGCGAAGTTCCAACCATTTTTCTTACCATAAAACTAAAAGTTAAAAGGATAACTCAAAAATATTTGTAGTCAAATATCTACTGGGGAATCTGCGCTCCAAAATTTTTGCCCGAATTAAACTGTAAAAGTAAGTACATATCGCTGGCTTAGAGTGAAAAGTTGCTAAGTCACAATTTAAAAATTTTACAGTAGAAGAAAAAACTTCTTATAGCCATTTTCTTTAAGTATTTCGTAAAACTTTGAATACAACATTTTGCCTGTTTAAAGCAAAGCTAAACTCCATACGAATCAGGGGGTTCGATCTTTATCAAAAGATTTCGTACTATTTTGGCCTTGTCGAATTTTCGGAGCTTCTATTGGACTTAGTCAAATATCCTTTCATTGAATATTAGCGAGAAAACAAAAAACAAGGACTGTCATCATTTCGAAACGATACATTTTTAATTTCTCTAGCCTCCTGTATCAAAATATGAGTTTTCATAAGAAGTGGACTTAGCATCTTTTCACTCTAAGCTAGCGATATGTTTCACGTGGACTTCGAGGCATTGCAGAATACATTCCAAATAACTTTTTATACATGAGGCCCAATGTCTTATATGAACTCGCGTTCTACTATGCACTATCAAGAACACCTAAAAGAAGGGAAATTGTACACGACACTCTATAGCAAAGTTATTTAGAACACATTACCACTAAAAGTGATTCCAGATTTTTTTCTGGGCAGAAGAAGATAGGGATTTGTTTATTGACTTTTCATGTATTTTTTATAGTTTGCTCGCACCTCAGTTAAAAAGAGTTTGCCAAACCCCCAGTTGCGGCTAGTTATTATTATTGACTCCCTGTTATATGCATGGAGTCAGAACGTCGATAACGATGTTTAACCGGGGATTTAGTGTTACCCAGAGATGCCCTTAGTGAGTAATATCGATGTTTCAATTAGAGATGGGCGCGTGAGTAATTTTGGCTCACGTTCACGCACGCTCACGTTGATGGTTTTGTAAATCATGCACACACACGTCCTGCTATATTTTTTCAATCACGTTCACGCACGCTCAAGACGCCTATTTTTTCAATCACGCACGCTCACGAACGGTTTCTCAAGGACATTTTTTTGTAAATTGAAACTTTATTTATATAAATAGCATTTCATATAAATAGGCTTTTATCACACAAGTATTATTACATGAGCGAGTATAAATTTGTATACATTTTGTTTATACAAATTTATACACTTTGCTTATAGTTATGTGGTATATCTTTCTAGGCTCCGTATTTTGCATATAAAAACTCACTCTAATTATTACAAAAGCTTGGCCAAACGCTTAACAAGGGCTGAAGGCACTATTATTATTTTAACAAATTTCAGATATACTTATGTATCTTATACGAGTATAAAAAAGAATTGGTATCAATATTCATTCCTCCAGAATTCTGCCTGACACAGAAAAAACTCTTTCACTAGTTGCTGAGCTAGCTGGTATGTTTAAAATTTGCCTTGAAATACTTCTAAGAAGTGGTAAATCTTTGGCTTTCTCCCAAAATTATAAAACATCGTCACAACTTTTGTTTTCTGATTTTTTCAAATAAATCTGTATTCCCGTATTTACTTTTTCGAATCTGTTTCTGCAGATTCATATATTTCTACCTAAGTTATCTTCAAGCACTGCCTTTACTGTTCCTATTATATGTTCGCGCTGTTCTGCAGATAAAAACTGTAACTTTTTAAACGGAGGATTTAAAACCAATCTCAGAAATTGGACTGAACGTGGTTGGAATCTTTTATTTAAAGCAACAGCTGTGTTTTTCTTCAAAAATCGATAATGACTTCAGAATCAGATGCATTCGCCTAACAATGCTTTTGTAGTTTTTTGTACCACAGATCGTACTCATGGACGGTTGGATTTAAATCCGGGCTCTTATTTTCAAAACACATCTTGAAAGGGGCCAGAAATTCTAAAAATTATAGCTTGAAAAATACTGTAAATATTAAAAACTGAACACAATTCATCCATTTTTGACCGCCACTGTACATACATATGTAAAAATTACGTAATTGACGGAAATCTAACTCACGCACACTCACGCCCGTAAAAATTTCAGTCACGCACGATCACGAATATTACGTGATTTTTCACTGAAAGCCACTCATGCTTACGCGTGAAAAAGTGTGACACGACGTGTCACGTAGAAAATCACGTATTTTGCCCATTCTAGTTTCAATACATCGAATACATACATATTTACATGCATAAGTACATTCATATACATATACCAATATAGTTTTGGTTTCATAGCTATTATAGCCACCGTCTCCATGTGACTAGAGGTGCCACGTATGATTTTTAAATTTAAATATAACAAGTATATATATATATATATATACATATTCGATGATCCATTATCAGATTAGTACGGGACCACCTCTGAGATACTACCTTTCCGATGCACAAAGAATTATCAAAATCGGTTGACGTGGTCCAAAGTTATGCGGTAACATACATAAAAAAGAATATATATATTGCGACAAACTGATAACCTCTCCTAACGGACACCTCTATTAGACGGACATCTCCCTTGGGCGGACATTTTTTCCTATACCAAGTTTTAAGTATAAATTTCGGAACAAATTACTTTCTCTTAAGCGGACACTCTCTTGGCCGGACGCGGACAGTTATTTTACATAAAATTGACACAAAAACCTCTATCGAGCGGCCGCGAACCTCTTATCAACATTAAGATTTCTTTTCATAACAAATCAATTAAAAACCTCCGTTGAGCGGATGCGAACTCCTCATAGGCGGACTACTAAATGGAAAAGGGGGACTTCCCGCATAAAATGTGATTTTTATGGACACATTTAGTTTGGTTTGGGCAGTGGATTAGGTTCGTTATTTGAATTATCAGAAACCCTTGGGAATCCATCCTTCTTTGCACGAAAAACTTGTGCGCTTAACCGAAAAAAGCACTTAAGCGAACTTTCTTTACTACTTCAATGAGGAAGGTATCCGAATACCTATGAAACCAACTAATGGAGGAGCACTTACCACGTAGAAATTACTGCAAGAAAAATTTTTTCCGAATGGTATCTAATTATCTATATAACTACATAAAATAATTGCCGTTTTCGTTGTTCTGCGAGATGAGCAAAATAAATAATAGCTTGTAAAATTAGGGTAAGTGTAGAGCCAGGTAAACGTAATACTTTCTTTGATAATTGATAATAGTTGCAAATTTTTAAGGCAGGTATCGCTAATGTGCAGGTATGTTGAATGCAAGTATCGGAGCAGTTTCCTTATAAATATTAAAAATAATGCCGCTGATGCGCATTTTGGGGTAGGTACCTTAAATGTGCACTTAAGCACAAAGGCAGCAAAGCAAAATATACTGTATAACAATAGATATAATAAATACATGGATCGAAAATTTAGATTTCTGGTTGGATTTTCTTACTGCTAAAAACATGAAAACTATTGAGGAAACAGGTACTGACACTGAAAAAAATTAAAAATAAAACTTACGTCAATCGACAATCTCCCAGTTTTTTATGTAATGAATCTATGGTTTTATGTAGTTTATAGACTGAAATATAATAT
This sequence comes from Rhagoletis pomonella, assembly GCF_013731165.1. Taxonomy (NCBI): domain Eukaryota; kingdom Metazoa; phylum Arthropoda; class Insecta; order Diptera; family Tephritidae; genus Rhagoletis; species Rhagoletis pomonella. The sequence continues at coordinate 40,902,514 of NW_023458563.1, forward strand.
TTATTTTTATTTTGTTATTACTTAATATGTACTTACGCACATAAATAAAATAAGCACTTTTGAAAAAATACATGCAAATTTTTGTTTGAACCATGTAATATCAATATCTTTTATTCAAATAAGAAATAGAAACAAAAATGTGCCTGTATTTTTTCAAAAGTGCTTATTTCATTTATGTGCGTAAGTACATATTAATTAATAACAAAATAAAAATAAATAAAATACATTTCAGTCCATAAAGTTCATAAAACCATAGATTCATCACATAAAAAACTGAGAATTTGTCGATTGACGTAAGTTTTATTTTTAATTTTTTTCAGTGTCAGTACCTTTTTCATCAATAGTAACAAAATCCAACCAGAAATCTAAATTTTCGGTCCATGTATTTATTATTATCTATTGTTATAAATTCATCAGAATTGGAATTGGATTCTCCAAGGGTTTCTGATAATTCAAATAACGAACCTAAACCACTGCGCAAACCAAACTTAATGAGTGCATAAAAATCACATTTTATGCGGGAAGTCCCCCTTTTCTATTTCGCGTCCGCTCAACGGAGGTTTTTGATTGATTTGTTTTGAAAAGAAATCTTAATTTCCGTTGATAAGAGGTCGCGTCCGCTCATTAGAGGTTTTTGTGTAACTTTTATGCAAAATAACTGTCCGCGTCCGGCCAAGAGAGTGTCCGTTTAAGAGACAGTAATCTGTTCCGAAATTTATACTTAAAACTTGGTATAGGAAAAAATGTCCGCCCAAGGGAGAGGTCCGTCTAATAGAGGTGTCCGTTAGGAGAGGTTTCCCTGTATTAATAATTACTAATGTCAGAGTTTAAAAATAATGATATGATTTTTTTATAGTTTGCTCGCCTCTCAGTGAAAAAGGGTTTGCCATACCCCCAGTTGCTGCTGTTATTTAAATTTTAGTGAATAATATCGATGTTTTAACACATCGAATAAATGAACCACGACCTCAAGTAGCACACTAGTGTATAAATTGGTGTAAATTTACGAATTTTGGTATAAATTTGATGAACTGTACCAAAATTCACAAATTTACTCCAAGTTATACACCAGTGTGCTACTTGAGACGCTAGTAAAACATCGATATATCGATAGTTTCCGATGTTTTAGAATTGCTAAATTTTAATGTAAATTTAATACTTTTAAATACCATTGGGTCTCTGTAATTCATTTGGAGAACTATGTACTTCCCAGAAACATAAAGATTTATACCCTCGTAAAGTCGCTAGGGCCTAAAGATCCGAGGCCTGATTTTAATGAAGTTCCATCGGGTGGTTGGTTTTTTTTTATGGTGAGGTTAGCCTTCGGCGGATGGTAAGGAAAATGTGGTATTTCCCACCTAAATGCTTGTGGTTTTTGTACTTGTTCTTTTTGCCATTTTACTGAAAATTTTCAAAGTAGCAAAGAAATTTTGTAGCCAAATTCAATTTGGTTTATAAAATCGCTTTGGAGTATTATAATTAAAAATGAAGTGAAAATAGGCAGGAAATACAGTATTTGTTTCAAT
>NW_023458563.1:40904049-40907372 GCF_013731165.1 Rhagoletis pomonella
GATTGTAGTCAGCCGAGACGATGGAAAATCTCTCTCATAATGACCTTCTTGATCAAAATTATGCTTTGTAGAAAAAGGGAATAAAAGTTAATAAAGGGATACCTATGTAGTTATATTAATAATAATAGATAGCCGCTTACACATATGTTAGTGTTTGGCCGAGCTTTTCCTCCGATTTCTGGCGAGCGCCTTGATGTTTTCACACCAAGGGGAGGTACCTAGAATTTCGCGCCGACTCCGAACGGCGATTGTATTTTTATGAGAAGCTGTTTTCATGGAAGAAATACACGCGGAGGTTGCTATCTTAAATATATTTTTCGCGTTATAAGCAAGAATTTTTAATCGGAGTATCCAAAATCGAATTTCCTATGATACTTCCAATCTTTAAATGCCAGCTTGATACTTCGCTACGAGTCTCCTATATCAGCTCCTCGCCGCCGTACTCGAATAGCTCGACTGGCAGGCTGACAGCTCCAGCAGTTTTGTTATTGTTCTTCAGTCGCGTAATTGCTATCCGTACCGAGACATAGTCAGGCAGTGGGACATCGACCACTTCGCCGTCGACTGAGGGCTCGGTTTCGTCTTCTCTACTACTTTCAGTGCTGCTGTCATTCAACAGGGTGGAATAATATTGCCTCCATAATTTTGGTACGTTTTGGACATCGGTCACTAGGTCCTTCCGTAAGCCGCCTAGCTCTCTCGTAAAATTTTTGGGGCATGGGTTCATCTGACCATATTCTACATAAGAGTTGCTGCATGCACCTCGCCGCAGTATTTGAATAGCTCAGCTGGCAGGCTGTCAGCTCCAGCGCTTTGTTGTTTTTAAGCGCGCTATTGCTATTCGTACATGAAAAACAGCTTCTCATAAAAATACAATCGCCGTTTGGAGTCGGCGTAAAACTGTAGGTCCCTCCGCTTTGTGTGACAACATCAAGGCGCACGCCACAAATCGGAGGAGAAGCTCGGCCAAACACTAACATATGTGTAAGCGCCAATCTATTATTATTATTATTGCTATTCGTACCTCGTCATAGTCAGGTGGTGGAACATCGACTCCGTCCGGGGAGTCGGGTTCGTCTTCTCCATAGCTTTCAGAGCTCTTACCGCTCAGTAGGGTGAAAAAGTGTTCCCTCCATAATTTAAGTATGTTCTGGACATCACTTACTAGGTCGTCATTGTTGTTCTTACAAGGCGAACCCTAGCCTTAAAACCTTCCGTAAGTCGTCTAACTCTCTGGTAAAATTTCCGGACGTTTTTCTTGTCGGCCAGCACCTAAAGCTCTTCGCACTCACGTATTTCGGCCTCTCTCCTTATTGCAGCAGATACGTCTCGATTCCCTCTTCATAGGCGGGATCTTTTTTCTCTGCAGCTTCTTGACACTTTTCATCGTACTAGTTGTCCTTTCGGGCTCAATGAAATCCGAGTACTTCTTCGGCGGAAGTTCTTAATAAGCGGAAAATGTAGTTTCACTGCTTGTGTCTGTCGGTTTGTTGAAGAGTGCTTTCAGAGGGCAGGTGGGTTAAACCAGTCGCGAACAAATTGGCCGTAAGGTGTGATTGCCGTTGAGCTTTCGTTGCATTGTTGCTGCAACAAGATACTGGTCCGAGTCGATGTTTGGCTCTCAGAGTGTACGTACTTCTAAAGCACTGAAAGCATGCCCTCCGTTTATCAAAACCATGTCGATTTGGTTCCTCGTTTTCCTGGTCTGGATACAGCCATGTAGGTTGATGGATATTTTTATGCTGGAACCTGGTACTACATAATACCATGTTTTGGGCCGCGGCGAAGTCGATCAGCCTCAGTCCGTTTTCGGATGTTTCGTCGTGAATTTTCCGACAGTAGCGCCAAATATCTCTTGCCAACCTTGGCATTGAAATCGCCAAGCACGATTTTTATATCACGTCGGGGGGCAGCGCCCATATGTACGCTCCAAGCGCTGATAGAAGAGATCCTTGGACGCCTCGTCCTTCTATTCCGTCAAGGCATGCCCCATCCACGCATTTCTTGCATGGCGATGATGTCAGCCTTTGTCTTCCCAAGGACATCAACCAGCCGTGCCGAGGCACGGGCGGGGCCCAAACCCAGCATGCGAAGTGTTACGTTTTCTCACTTTATCTCGCTCCCAAATTGGTGTTTAGTCGCTACCCAGAGGATACGTGGATGTAAATATCCGGACGTTGTGAGCTGCGATTTGAATCGTGTGCACAAGAATCACTTCTGGCACTTCCAGGTGAATAGCAGTCAAAAGCTTTTCCCACTTATGTGGACTTGCGCACGAAACCTTCTTTCTGTTATGTTAGCAGCCTTAAAAAATGTTCAGGCTGCTTCTCAGCGGTTTTACCTTTACACTTTTATATCATGGTTAATACTGTGTTATTTGTAAAGCATTTCCGCTTTTTATGGAAGAAGATATTTGAATATTTTTGAAGAAAGTGCGCGGCATGTAGACTCGAGTTATAAGATTATAAATTAAATTTTCAGAGGAAAGTCGATAATTTACCAACTTTTTAATACCTTCGAAAATATATTAACGAAGACCCACAATTATAAAATGTAAATAATGCTTCATTGAATTGTTTGAAAATCTCACTTCATAATCTTTTCAAATTAGTTTTATTTTTTAATGAATGAGGCCATAAGAGCTTTGGGAGGTGGTAGGAACACAAAAACACTTTTAAGGCGAAGCACGCCGGGTGTTTGCATTACTTAATATAAATAAAACACATGAACTAATTAAATTTGCTTTTTTTTTAAGTAAACATTAAATGATATTTTTTCATGATTTTCGATGAAAGCTACATGATCTTTCCTCCCTAAAGAAACTTCTGGATCCGCCCAAGCATTCTCAATGCTAAAACCTAAATTTAAAATTTCTTTTTGTTCCCCAAAAGTATGAATAATCAAATTCATTACCACTCAAACACCTATAGCAAATTAATAGTTCAGTTAAATCCAAAGCAAGTATGAGACACATTAAAGTCGATCTGCAAAACATCGTTGAAACGTAATATCGATGTATCGTAAATTTGGCAATGTTAGAAAATTTTAAACATCGATGGCAAACATCAAATTTTGAACTGATATTATCGATGATCCTAATTGTGGGAAAATATACTCCGAATATGTGAGCCAACTATTAAGCAAAAATCATAAAAACTCCCTTTTTTGTAGAGCCGATAAGAAATAGATTTAAAACTAAAAAAACATTTTTTAAATTTCAAAATCTATATATATAATATATAATATGTAATATATAATATATAATGTAAAATATAAAATATATAATATATAATATATAATATATAATATATAATATATAATAT
>NW_023458563.1:40907772-40926215 GCF_013731165.1 Rhagoletis pomonella
AAATAGTCTCTGTCAATAATTTTCCTCACGTCGATCAGAGGATAAACACCTCAACTGCGCGAAACAGCAATTTTAGGGGGTGTTTTTTGAGGTTAGGGAGGAACGCTTGAGGTATCGGTAAAAAATACCACCACATTCGTGTTCATCAGCACAAAATACATGAAAATAGTTGTTGTTTGGAATTTTTCTGAGCCCCTGTGATTTCTGACAGCTTGATCATTTCGTAAAGCAGTATTTTTTTAAGGTTAGGGAACGCGTAGCTCCGTCTGGGAACAAAATTTTAAAAAACGCCACTCAGCAATCGAAAGTACATAAAAAATGCTAAATTTCCCTTGTATTTAAAAATTTTTGGATCAAAAGTAATTTTGGGCAGAGCTTTGTCACGTTTGACGCGGAACGTCCCATATATATATATAATATGGGCGTGGCACATCCCAAAGGTGTGGAATTTTTTATCAGCTATAGCTTCGGAACCATAAGTCACATAAACGTGAAACTTGGTATATAGGTGCTTATAGTAAGGTATACATAAATGAGTTTGTAAAAGGGGGCGTGTCACATCTCATAGGCGTGCAGTTTTTAATCAGCCATAACTTCTGAACGATAGGTCACATGAACTTGAATTTGGTATGCAGACATATCAATGGTACGCAGGTGCTTATAGTAAGGTATGTTATATAGATGAGTCTGTAAAACGGGGCGTAGCGCATAACACAGGCGTTGAATTTTGTATCAACCATAACTTCGGAACCAGAATTTACATGTCCCCTTTAATTCTTTCTGATATGCCTTTCCTACTTACAGGACTCAGTTTCCAGTTCGCTTAGCATTTGCAATGGCAATAAACAATAATTCCTTAAAGCAAAACCCAAAATTTATCGAAAATAAAATCATGATAATTGCATTGGAAAATACATTTATGTTAATATAGGCTTTGAAGTATTAAAAAACTGCTTTGAAATAATATTAAAGTTATTATGCCAAAGAAATTAGATAGCTAAAATTTTAATATTACAACATTGGTATTTCAACTATTACTTACTTACATATCGTCGTTTAAAGTACAAAACCGCTTATCGTCATTCTGCAAAACCGCGTATCTGGCATTTGCTGCCAAAAATTGGATTTGCTCACACATCCTTCTGGCTCAATTCTTATCCATTCGTCCTGAAATATACCTGCCAGAAATACGATTGTTTTATAAAAAAGAAAACCATTTTGAAATATGAGTATTTTTACTATCTAGGAAATAATTTATGCAACCTCACTTACGCGGTTTTACATTATCTTGATACGCGGTTTCGCATTTTTTTGATACGCGGGTTTGTACTTTAAACGACGATATATTATTTATTGGAGATATTTTAATGTAAATAAATAAAAACACCTGCTGTGCCAAAAAGTTATTATTACATTTCATTACATAACTCCAAGCTGTCCTTCCATATTCTCCTATAGCAAAATTAGAGAATAAATGAAAAATAACATCGTTAAATAAAGTATTTTTCATATTTGTATGAAGACGTGGGGAAACCCGCGGGTAAAAGCTAGTTTATTATAAAACTCTAAAGGCATGTCAATTTATATGAGGTAGGTATTTATTAGTTATAGTCTTTGTGATCTTTGATTTTAGCTATTTCATTCATTTATACATCCGGTGATTACCAATAATATTGGTCTGTCATCTGTCTCCATTAAAAATATCTTCTTAGGTGTTATTTTTCTCATCACACGTTAAATAGGGAACAAAAGTATAAATTGAGTTCCAATGACGCCTTAATTGAGGGAAATGGTGTTGAAGCTCAGCAAAATCGATGTTAAGGATGTTTTGCATAATAGTTATTTTATTTTACAGCGGTACCTACTTGTTCTACGAAGATGGAGATGTGCATAAGCCTCGGTTGAAGGAGCGCGTGTGGATTCTAAATAAATTCCATTTTGACGATGTAGCAAAAGCAATGCTAACTCTGTTTACTGTGTCAACGTTTGAAGGATGGCCTGCGTAAGTCTTGTTTCTTTAATACGTACCTACATATATTAAAGTATTTTTTTACATCACGGAGATCTTCTATTCAAATTTAAATTATATATATTAGAGAGCTCCAAAAATTTTCTTGAGCGAAATTCTATTTATACGCATAGTCCCAACTTTTTTTTCCATTTCACCAAAATAACATATATACATGTATATATAAAGTTTTATTCTTGAAGTTGAAGTTTTGGTTCCACAGTTATATCGAAGTTTCCATAAGAAACCTCAATCAATAATCTCAAACGAAAAATGTGATGCTCAATCGCAGCAAATCTACATTTTTAGTTTTTCAGTATCTTATCCAATCTTAAGGCTACATATTTATAATTTAAAGGGCGTGATTCGAAACCGATAATTTAGAGTATTTTATAATTTTTTCGCATTCTTGTCTGAACGTTGTACAGACTGGCCTTAAGAAATATTCAACAAGAGACAACCACTACTTTTACCAACTCTCCCCCGTCAATGCCGTCATTGTAGTTAAACCATCTCCTAGTGCATACCAAGAGGTTTATTTGCATCGAGAAACCCGCGTGCCTCTGACGAAATTAAGGTCTGGTTACTTTAACGGATTAAACTCTTACTTATTCAGGCTCTGCCCCAAAATACCCAATATATGTATACATACATATGTCCAGCTAGAATAGCTCGTCTTAAAGTTATTGTAGAACGATATAATGGACCAAGGTATGAAGTCTCGTTTTTCTAAAACATAAACTTTAGCTATGCTAAGGCAATTTGGGCCTGAAAGACTACAAATGAAAGACTAGTCACCTTAGAAGCAATTGTTGGAAATAAAGAGCGACCACAAGATGGATGTTATCTTGAAGTCAGTTCAGAAAAGTAGTTAATCACACAACTTGCCCAGCTTTCTCAATTAAGGAGCTCGTTATTTTGCCTAGGATATCTGCGCTTAAAAAATTTTGCGCTTCTTTTTATGCATACCTAAAGGATGGGTCTTTATTAAGTAATCTAAAAAGTAAATTTCTAGAGAGGTATCTTAGAAATAAATAAAGTAAATGCGCGTTAATCCAGGTCGCAAGATAAAGACGGATTCTCTAAATATTTCGACTCCAGCGCCATTTGTCTGCACCATTTTTTACAAAAGTATATTTTATGATGCAGAGTATTGTTTTTAAATTCATAAAAGCTGCCCTTTTAGCTTTAAAAATCTGCAAGTATATGCGAAAGTATTAAGCTGCGCTGACGAAGTCGCGGGTATCAGATTGTTATATTATAAAAACAAAAATCATACAATTAGTGAGATCATTAGTTTTAAACTACATAAAGATGAAAACAAAATGAGAAATAACAAAATTCAAGCTTCGCGTTAAAAAAGAGTTGCTTTCACTAAATATGAAACTTATCGAAGACTTATGTCGAATTTCCAATAGTCATTAAATATAACGACGCCTGCGCCCCTTATCGGCTAAATTTTTTGTGGAATTATTTCTCTCCATGTAAGTAATATACTACATATTCCAATTCGGGCCATATATATGGGCTTTTAAAATATCGATCGGCACGGCACAGTGTGGTTTCCATTAAAAAAGTGGGTAAAAATAGAATTATGGACGGATTTAAATGAAAATCTGTTTCTTAGTAAACTTGAGGACACCTAATTCAAAAATTAAATTTGTGTTTTAATAAATTTCATACGATTACTGTAAATGTAGTTTGAAATTGAAAATTTGGGTTTTGTAGCATTTACTATACTTACATAGATATATACAGTACCTCCTACGATTTTGAAAAGTGAGGTCTTAAATTACAGGGCTTGGCCTGTAGATGTGCAATCGAGTTTATTTTTTTTGAAACGGGTTGCCCCCTTTCACTGATCAAAGCTCGCAAGCGCGACCGATTGCCAACGTTTTGCGATGAGATTTCACCATCGTAGGAGCTGCAGGCTATCACCGCCCTTACATATGTATCCCTCTCCACTTCCGCGAAGGATCTTCTCGCTGCTCATGCGACTTTAGATTGAAGGATAGCTTTGTTTGTTTGGGCTCCGAGTATTCCTCCCTTGAACGCTTTCGCTCGCCCTGTGCGGGTTCCGCTCTCGCTTTCGTCCGATTTTCAGCCATAAACTTCCTGGCCCAATTTTTTGATTCCAGCTCTTCTCAGGTCAGATATTAAGGCTTTTTGTCCCTCAGTCTTTCCAGCATCTCTAGGGCTGACCGTCTGGTACGATAGTACCGTTCCGATAATGTTTTTCTGGGGACGCCTACTGCCCAGGGTGACATTAGTGCCAGAATAGTGTGCATAGGTGGCCGTTGGCTTACCCATGCAGTCCGATGTCGCCGTCGCTTCTTTTGGTGTTGCAACTATCGGTGCTTCCTTGCATCTTGGAGCGGCAGGAACCGCGGTAGGGTTAGCTTGTCTTTTGACAAGGTTACCCTTGCCTCCCTAAGTTTTATCTGCGAGGGTGGGTCTGTTTCCGGCTCCGGGCGGTTCAACTTCCTCACTAACTCGTCTGGAACAGGGTTAGACTGGTTGCCAGAAAGGGCCACGATGCCGTTAAAGTAGTGGATTTTTGGGGTTCTCGGATATACAAGCCAGGTTTTTTATTTGAAATAATTGTCCCATAAATATTCGCACTGCTCGACGTGGCGAGCGTGACAGGCTACATAAGGGAAAGATAGGGTGATATGGGAGTTAAGGGTTGTGAGGAAGAACATAGTATCGTCGGTCCGGTTCTCTCCGCATGTATGATTGGAGCATCACCATGCCCGCGGTTGCATAGTTGGTTAGTTAACCAAGCTCCATACGAAGCTTCCCTACTCGTTCGTGGCGGGTTATATGCCCGAAGTAAGATGTAAAGTACCACTTAGACGTCTAAGTAAAAGTAGTCCCATGAGGTGTATGCTCGATCCTGGCCTGGCCACATACTTTATATTGCTGGGTTGTTTGTCCGAGGAGCGGATTTTTGGGTTTTTCGGATATACAAGGCAGGTTTTTTATTTGAAATAATATTCCCATAAATATTCGCACTGCTCTAAGTTGGGAGCGTGGCAGGCTACATAAGGGAAAGATAGGTTGATATGGGAGTTAAGGGTTGTGAGGAAGAACATAGTATCGTCGGTGCGGTTCTCTCCGCATGTATGATTGGAGCATCACCATGCCCGCGGTTGCATAGTTGGTTAGTCAACCAAGCTCCATACGAAGCTTCCCTACTCGTTCGTGGCGGGTTATATGCCCCGAAGTAAGATGTAACCTACCACTTAGACGTCATCTCCAGGCGGAATACCTACATCAATTGTTATGCGATGAGTTTTGCCACTACGGCGGTGAGTTTTTTCGCACCGAGTGGTTATCTCAGTACAAGTTCTGAATCGAAACTTCAACTTCAAGTCGGCATGGGTTACCTTCAACTTACAGCAATAAAACTTTGCATACATGCTATCTTGGGCAAAAAGAAAGAAATTGTGGGTATTCATATCGAATTTCTCTTCGACTCTGGGACGCCCGAATATACATACAGTGCCGAACAGAAGTATTGGCACAGTGAATTTTTCGCAATAAATGCAAAGTTTTTTATTCTAATTTATTTTCGATAATTTTTTATAAAAAAAAAAGTTCCAGAAAACATAATAATAAATTCTCTAAACTTTGTGCAAAACTCAGGAAAATTCATTAAATTTGTACACTAATTTGCAACTTTTTCTTCAGATTTTTTAGAAAAATTCTAAGTATGCAATTTTATAGCCCACTCAAATTTAGTATAACAAAGTGCAAGTTTGAAGTCGCGAGAAAATCGCGTTGATTTTTGGTAATGTTTTTCAGGCAAGTTCTTCCATATAAAGTACATTCGAGCAACGCCTTTCAGCAACCAAAATCAACGCGATTTTCTAGCAACTTTAAACTTCCATTTTGTCATACTAAAATTGAATGTTAGAATAAAAATCTTTGCATATATTGCGAAAAATTCACTGTGCCAATACTTTTGTTCGTCACTGTACATATGGGCCTTCAAATGGGGGCCCCGGATTTTTTGCAATGTTCAATATGCATACTCTTATATTTTTTCCTTTTTTTGCTAGATGATGTGTGTATATATAAGGATTTTTGTCTAAGTAATTAAGTAGCTCAAACTGCATTCATAAGTGCCGTTTCTTAGGTTTTAGACTCTTCAATAAATATTTTGCTTCCACAATTTTCTCTGAATTCGAACTACAGATGTTCGACGAAGCTTCTTTTCTGTAATTTCTGTCCGAAGGAATAAAACTGGATGTAGCGCTATAATTTCGTACGCTGAAGTGAACGACTAAACACAAATTCACTGCTGGTTTCCTACCATGTGAAGTTTCTATTAAAACTCTCACAAAAAAAGAACGCATTATTTTCCTTTCTCCATCGTTCTTACATGCCACCTTTTGTAAGTGAGTGCCAAACGTCGGCTTATTTATCAAACATTTGTTTGTTGGTGATTGAAAGTAGATTTGAGATGTCATTTATTCCTGCCGAACGTGCGTCGATCCAAGCTAAAACATTCATTTCCTAAAGCAGATAACGAGAAAGAAAAAAAATGGTAAAAGAATTCAGGAAATAAATGAAAAGATTGTTTGTTCCTTAAAAAAAAATAATCATTCTTGAGACGGGGTTCCTGGCGGCCGCCACGTCTGGCACCCGTATGATCCGCCCCTGTTTTTTCTCCGATTCTTATTTTAATACTCTAATGAATTTTAAATTAATTATTTTATTATCGTACACATAAATTTCAAAAATCAATTTATGTAAATATACTTATGAGTAATTTAATTATTGCAGGCTTTTATATGTATCTATTGATTCAAATAAAGAAGATGGTGGGCCTATACACAATTTCCGTCCTATTGTGGCTGCATATTATATAATTTACATAATTGTGATTGCTTTCTTCATGGTAAATATCTTCGTCGGCTTCGTGATTGTTACATTTCAGAATGAAGGCGAACAAGAATACAAAAATTGTGATTTGGACAAAAACCAAAGAAACTGTATAGAATTCGCACTTAAAGCGAAACCAGTACGGCGGTACATACCAAAACACGGTATACAATACAAAGTATGGTGGTTCGTCACGTCCTCATCGTTCGAATATACGATATTCATTTTGATTATGATCAATACTGTGACTCTTGCAATGAAGTACCATAATCAGCCGCCATGGTATACAGAATTGTTAGATGCCCTAAATATGATTTTTACGGCGGTTTTCGCGTTGGAATTCGTATTCAAGTTGGCTGCTTTCCGTTTTAAGGTAAGATCCGAGAGTAAGCAATGTTTAAATATGGAGCCGGCAACTCATAACTTGAAAAATTAAATATTATATACTAGAGGATTGCTTTAAAAATACTAATTTAAACGAAAAAATACATAAGCACGTACTTAATATCTTCATAGAAGAAAAGTTCCACGAGCCACATAAATTTAATTTTGAGTCGTATATTAAATTGAAACTTTAACATGAAAAAAGTTACTCATACGCCATGTATATAAATTATGCCAAATTTTTTTTGACCATTCAAAAGTTGTTTATTTATCCATCAATTTTCATCATTAGCAGGGACCGAGAACAAAAGGTATGACCGAAACTAAATGTCGTTCTCGTAGTTTTGTTCATTCAAAACTAAACCCGAAATGAGAACAAAACTATCAAGGATGTTCTCAACGGGAATTATATTGGAAAGTTCCCGAAGAGAACAAATGCGAACGATACTTTCGAGATTAGTTCGAAGAGAAAAAAAATGTGAATAAAAGTCCCCGGAAAGTTTTGGTAAGGAAAAAAACGGGAACAAAAGTCTAAGGAAATTTCTCTCGAAGAACAATCTGGGAACTAAAGTTAATGCCAAAAGTAGTCAAGTGCATGTACGTATGAGTGTATTCGTTCTCCCACTCCTTTTTATTTCTGCATTCCACATCACTTTCTCTTTATCATGTTATAAATTTTGCAATGGAGTATGAATGATTATCTTAATAAATACCTCGAACTCAAAAGTTCTTATTAAATGTTATTCCTTGTTTATAATCCTTTACTGAAACCCACCCTCAATTTTCCACTCTCGAAAAATATATAAGCCATTTCTGCAATCTACCTCAGATTACAAGTAAAATAAAATATTCAGCACAAGCTATCACATATTCATCCACGTTAAATTTTCCCGGCCTCTGATACATCACAACTTCTGCACTAATTCAATATTCAATCCATCGTTGGAGGCGACTTTAACGCCTGAATCACTGTCTGGGATCTGATTATACGAACGCTAGAGGACAAAAAACCTAAGATCCATTAATATATATTATCCAACTTATGGACTCACCATGCCTTGTTGACATAACACATTACTCTATAAACATAGCCTCGAACTGCCAGTAAAAAGTCCATTGCATTGCATGGAAGCCACCACGTCCCTATTATAATGCAAATAAACTCAGTCTGCAATGAGTTCTCAGTCAAATTTTCTTCGAGATTCCAGGGACCGAAAATAACTGTTATTTAAAAAATTTTTAACTAAAAAATCATTACGAGAAAGCTTTCACACACATAGACTTAATTTTTTTAGCATTTTCCAAATTCGTTTTGATTGTAAATTTTGACCCAAAAGCTAGGAAGTAGCAGTTATTTTTTAACCAATACAATTCACATCAACTTAATGTGTTATTTTATGACTTTTATTTTTTGAACCAGAAATAAAAGTGCTATTATGACAGATATTTTTTCTGCTTTTCGAAACAGTTATACTTAGACTTTTATTTTTTCTGTCCTAAAATAAAAGTCCATATTGACTTTAATTTAATTTAATTATCGTTGAAAAAAGTTACCTTAAGACTTTTATGTGTAGGAAAACATAATGAAAGTTCTTTATTTTAATTTCTATTTTAAAATATTTTCTGTAGAGTTTTAGGCTAGTGGAGCAGTCTATAGAGAGTTCATAGTTTTATGTCACATCTTCTGGCCAATTCATTGTGCATGCCAAATTTTGTGTCTGGTTTAATTTTTGTTTTTTTCATAAATAAAAAAACACAATATTAAAAAAAAAATATCATGTGGGTTTAGCTTATTTCGTTTTCAACGAACGTATTTTTAAATAGTTAAATAAAGCCTGTGAATTTGACATACATGACCCTGTAGTACGGGGGCGCGACTACAGGACTGATAAATCGGTAGCTACCTAGTAAACTCCGTCAATTACCGACCGACTACTTGCAGCGTATTTCATCGATTACTTTTACAAGGCAATGTCCTAGGCGGTAGTCACCATCGGCTCTCTCTGCACTACCGGGAGTTACTAAAGTAGACACTTGCGTGATTTATTGGCGCCCTCTGTCGTAGTTTTTCGCTATTCTGCTTCCGACTTGTTCGACTCTGCACTACCATGTGCACTACCACGGGTTAATAGAGTAACCACTTTTACCACTTTTACCACTACCCGTGCAGGGAAAGCTACCAGTTGTGAACCAGAATGCTACCAGTTTGTGTTTCAGCCCAACTAGTTCACGTTGTATCATTTTTCAATGTTAGCGACTGGTATTTTTAACATGGCGGTGTCATAGGATATGTCAATTGTCCGCTCCTGCATCAGCACGCTACCAGTAGAAATACTAGTAAAATCATACCAGTTGACGGGATAGACTGCCTATTCATCCTCCGTGAAAAGCACAAGTATGCCTACTTGATCGCGGCGCTGCAACAGGAGCAAAGGTCGACAGAGTAAAGCTTTGGAACGCCAGATCAAGAGATCCGAGTCCGAATCTCAGTGAGCGAATCTTTTTTTATTTTAATTTTTTTGTTATATTTCTTGTTATAACTTTTAAATTTGTTGTTTTAAAAAGAACAAAAAAGTATTTCTTTTAATTTTTTATGGTATTTGAGTATTTGGTTTTTTCCAAATGAAATTAAATTTGTGTACAATTTTTATTTTATATTTAAATTAATTTACGTACTTTACTTTAACAACCTCCACGCGCACTCGAGCCTGAGATCTCAGAACCAGATCGGTAGTTTTCACTCGACGCCACAGCCGACATTTGTGATGAAAGCAAGTAAGTTAGTTTTAGTCATGGCTGTTCAAAGACAGATGTCGCTGATCGCATAAGTTGTTCGAAATCGTCTGAAATGGTAGGTCGTCACTTTAGCGCATACTAGTTAATGAACTAGCTTTTATACTGGCTGGTTTGGCATTTCACTGCTGAGAACTGGTATAATTTAGTCCATGACTAACTGGTATGCCTTCCCCATTTAATACCAGTTTTCGAACTAGAATTTCTACCAACTAGTTTACTTTTTTCTATGAGGAACTAGTATAATTATGGTTCATAACGAACTGGTATGACTTTTATCCTTAAAAAATAGTTCGTGAACTGGAATTTGTGCATATTGTGCTGTATTAATATTAGTAAATTGCGCAAACTATTATTTTAGCGACGAGCTCCACATAAAATGGTAACTTATTGAAATAGGTACTTATACATTACGTGCCTCTGTATCTAATAAAAGCGACAATAGTCGGTGTTCTTCTCTTTCGTATGAACACATTGTTATCTTATACTGCAAAGACTTTGCTTTCTTATTTAGACTAACTACAATTTCAAAATAATTAAAATTTTAATTGGTATTTTAGAAAGCACTGAAACCACGCAAAGAAAAGTATACCTTTGTATAATAGCCTGTAAGAACCAAAATATCGTTATTTTTCTATTTTCGTTTGCAAAAAAAATTCCCACCTTAATTACTAACTATGGGTGTTAAGCACCCAGAAAAGTCACAACGCTACTACTATAATGGGTATATTACGCGCAAGTCGAATAAAAACAAAAACAATGCTGTGGGCACTGAAGTGATTGTTGATAAAGTAACTGCTGCTAAAAGTGTTGTTAGTGCAACGAACACTACATCTGGTCCTGCTGTTGAAGCTGCTACTCTCGCTAGTGCTCACACTTATGCTGGTGCTGCTAGTTTGTCTTGCGATCATTCGCTTTTGGCGCCTCGTTCTTCACAAATGGCGTCGACGTCGGCCGCCGCTGTTACTGCTTCTGTGTCGAATGCCTCTGCCGAGAACGAAGTAAATGCACCCAGTGGGAATGCTGGCGTAAACGTAATTAATGCACCCAGTGGGAATGCTGTCGTAAATTCAATTAGAAATCTGAGCAATCCTATTGTGGTTGGTTCGAGTGATAACCTTGAACTTCAGGTTGCTCCTAAAATGATGTGGCTGCATCTGTCGTCTTTTTCCTCAAACGTGACGAATGCTTATATTATCGCCTATGTTTCGAAGCACGCTGAAATCAACCCTAAGTTTGTGGTGTGCTATGCCCTCGTTAAGCGGGATGTTGATATTCAAGAGTTGGTTAAAGTTAGTTTTAAACTTGGCGTGCCGCTCTCCTTCTACGATAAGGTAGTTAACGCGAGCATCTGGCCTACGAATGTTCAGATACGGCCGTTTCGTTCTTTTCGCAAGGGCGGGCCACCTCAACACGGGATTTAGTAAATACACATTCACACAAAGGTCTTAAAATTTACTTTCAAAATGTATCAGGCCTAAGAACCAAATCCGACTCACTCTTTATGATGAGTTCAAACCTGGATTATGATATCTTTGTAATAGTTGAGACTTGGCTTAATGATACCTTTATGGATGGTGAATTCTTCGATGAAAATTTATATTGCGTTTTTCGTAAAGATCGCGACGCATTAAAAACTGGTCTGTCTAGAGGAGGAGGCGTTTTAATTGCGGTTCGACGAAAATTTCGTGCGACTTTGGTGCCTATGCCGAATACTGATTCCCTATTGGATATTCTCTGCATTTCTGTTCATGGAGTCTCTAAACTTTTAATTTGTGCTTCTTATATACCTCCTTCTAGTAGCGACTTACTTTATAAAGAGCATGTTGATAATATTTTAGCCTTAGCATCTAGTCATGAAAATGTTTGCGTAATTGGCGACTTCAACCTCAGTAATTTAGAGTGGTCTACTTTTGACAATAGTAGGGGGCTTCTTCCAAAGTCTTCAAATTCGTTTGCTGAAACATATTTGTGTGACGGGTTTTCAAGATGTGACCTTAGTCAGATCAACAGTTTTAATAACAGTCTTCATAGAATATTGGATCTCGTATTTTTAAGTGATAACATGAATTTTTGCCTCCAGGAATGTTTAGACCCTTTGTCCAATCCTGGTCCGCATCATGTTCCGCTGGTTCTTCATTTGGAATTTTATGAGTTTAATACTTACGTAGAGGATACAATTTCCAAGTTTTGTTTTAAGAATTATGATGTTGATGTGGTTAATGCGGCAATTGACTCTATTGATTGGGATACGCTATTTCCTGAGGTTGATGCTACCGGTTGTTTCAATATTCTTAAGTATAATCTAAGTTGTATTTGTAGTGAGCACATTCCTACAGTAAAGAAAAAAGTTTACAAAATTCCTTGGTTCACGAAGGAGTTGAAAAAACTTAAGAATTTGAGAAACAAGTTTTTCAAAAAATTTAAAATTTCAAGGTTTCCTTTTTACAAAGAAATGTATTTAAAATATTTGAACGAGTTTAAATCATTGAGTAAAGTCTTGAAGCAGAATTATATAAGAAAATTCGAAGAGGATATTAAACTGAATCCGAAAGCTTTTTGGCGTTTTGTGAAGTCTAAAAAATCGTGTTCGAGTATTCCCTCTGCTGTATTTTATAAAGATACACAAGCTGATTCAGCATTAGTAGCTGCAAATCTCTTTGCGGATTTTTTCAGCTCGAATTTTGAGGCTCACTCTAATTTGAGTAGTAGTGATTCTTACAGTGGGTTTGGTGCTAGTGGTTCCGCGCTAAACTTTGGGGCTCTTGAAATCTCTTTAGACGATGTTGAACTGGGGATTCGTCAAATCAAACTGTCGTCGCAGACTGATGTTGATGGTTTGTCGTCTCACCTTTTTAAGAATTGTTCAGCTCTCGCCTACCCAATATGGCTGCTTTTTAATAAGTCTCTTGAGCAAGGCGTTTTCATTGATGCGTGGAAAATCTCCCTTATTACGCCAATTTTTAAATCGGGCAATAAAAATGATATCACCAATTATCGTCCTATTTCCAAAATTTCAACTGTCTCAAAACTTTTTGAATGTATAATAAATAATAAAATTTTCTTTTCCATTAGTCGTCTCATCTCAGTAGATCAGCATGGTTTCATGTCGGGGAGATCAACTACTTCTAATTTAGCAGTTTTCTCCGAATACTGCATTGAAGCTTTTAGTAACCGGGCCCAAGTTGACACCGTGTATACCGATTTTTCGAAAGCGTTTGATAAAGTTAACCATCGTATATTGTTATCGAAGTTACAGAGTTTTGGCTTCCACTCAAGTTTTTTAAGCTGGATCAAATCGTATCTCTCAAATCGATCTTGTTCAGTTGTAGTTGACGGGGTGTCGTCGTACTCTTTCATTGCTTCTTCAGGCGTTCCTCAGGGAAGCATTTTAGGGCCTATTCTTTTTGTGATTTTCATCAATGATATTACTAGTTGCTTTAAATTTTCAAAATTTCTTTTGTATGCTGATGACATGAAGATTTTTAGTAGTATTACGTGTTCCGCTGACTCGTTGAAGCTTCAGAGTGATCTAGACAATGTTGTAGCTTGGTGCCAGAAAAATATGCTTCCCTTAAATATTAAAAAATGCTCCCATGTCTCCTATTCCAAATCCCGTTCTCCTATCCCTACTTCATATTATATTGCAGGCTCACAACTAAGCATTGTTTCCAAAATCACTGATCTTGGGGTGGTCTTTGACTCGAAGTTCTCATTTCAAAGCCATCTTAATTATACTTTATCTAAGTCTTACTCTATGCTGGCCTTTGTCAGACGTTTCAGCTCAGATTTCTCGGATCCGTATACTTTAAAAACACTTTTCACCTCACTGGTGCGCTCGAGGCTTGAATATGCTGTTATCATTTGGCGTCCGTATTATTCCTGTCATATAAGTCGATTGGAGAGAGTGCAAAAAGTCTTTATTAAGTACGCTCTGCGCCCCCTTCATTTTGAACTTCCTGTTCCGGCTTATGAATCTAGATGTATGCTTATTGATCTCAAGACATTAAATTGTAGGAGAACCATTTTTAATTTAATATCCGGGGTGGTTGACTGCCCCTTTTTACTTGAATGCATATTTTTTCTTATTCCTAATATTTGTTTAAGGAATCATGCCACATTTTACGTTGGGCTAGCGAGGACCAATTATGCGGCTAATGCTCCTGTTGTTAGAGCTCTTAAAGAGTTTAACTTGCTCCCAAATTCTTCAATTTTGGACTTCTCCTTCTGTGAAAAAAGATTTAAAATGCTACTAAATGACCTGTTAAATTAGTTGGTAGTCTATCTTAACCTGTAACTAGTCTGTAAGAGATGTAATAATTTCAAGACTAAATAAATGTATTAAATTAAATTAAAAAATATTACACCCAATGACTTTTTAAAACAGTTTTTATGCAAATATCTGCTTTTCGTATAAAACTGTTAAACTTAAAACATTCAGAAATATACAGATGAAGATTACGTTTTAGGTTAGGTTAGGTTAGGTTAGGTTAGGTTAGAGTGGATGCCCCGCGCAGAGTGCGGATCGGAGGTGGACTGGAAAAGCCCGTTGTGATACCACTGGACGAAGCCATTTGTTTCTTTCCCTGCCTTAGTAATTAAACCACCGAGAGCGTTTTATATAGCACAAAAAGTCGAGTACGTTCGCCGAGTTTAAATCGGAATTGGTTGGGCATGTTGGGCAAGACGGGACAATGGCAGTGATAGTGTCCGATAGTCTCCACCTCTTCCTCGTCCCTGCAACTGCGACAGAAATCGTTGGTGGGTATCCTAACTTTTTTCCGTGTGTGCCCATAAGGCAGTGTCCGGTGATTACCCCGACTACTAATCTGAGAGGGCAGCGGTCAAGCCGGGTAACAGCTATGGATCGCTTTACATCAATCTTTGGCCAAATTTGCCTAGTAGTATGGCAGGTGGTTTCGACAGCCCACCTTATATTTACCTCCTCAACGACTTTCACATTCAGTCTGTCTTTACAGGAGGTTAGAGGTATGCCCGCATTCCGAGAAGAATTGACTACAGATATTTCTGTCCCTCTCCTTGCCAGCTCGTCGGCTAGGCAGGATGTCCCTAGATGCCAAGGAGCATATGAGAGGTTAATTTTTTTTCAAAATTTACAAGACTGATTTTCGTAGTCTTTTATCTTTTTTGCATTGTCTAAGCCGTCAGTAGAGAGAACAATTCGTTAGCATTGGAACGGCGTAGTTTTCAAATTTTTCGGACAAGTACTAAATATTTTATTACATATTGAAGCAAAGCATATTTTAATGTCACGCCCGTCACAAAATACACATCTTTAAAAGTGTAAAAAAGCTGACGGAAGTAACGCTATGACACAGGAGAATATGTGCGAATTGCTTTTAAGTATTTATATACTTTTATTTTCGAAAAAAGGACCGATTATGTTTGTTACGCCCGTCACATATCACACCCATCACTATTTAAAGCTTGAGAAACTTCAATAAATTCGGCCAGCGACTGCTACCGTTACTTATCTGCTAATCTGAAATGTATCATAATCTGTTTATGATCAGCCATGATATAGCTAATCATAAAGATATATTGCTCGAGCGATGGGAAAACTTAAGCTATGCTGTCACGGATAAAAAGAAATTATTACTTCGCTTGTCAGGGCAAAAAACAGTATCTAAAATGATTTTTACAGGTAACGGCATCGGTTTGACAGGTAACAGCCTCATACTATTTAAAAATAAAGTACTTTACAATTACTCAGGCATACAATGGAGATGAAGAGTCCGATCAAGGATTATCCCGTCTTTAGGTGGCAGAATCTTGTATGTGTTCGTAAAATCCGATTTTTTGAGAAATAAAGTTAGTTTAGTTGCCTAATAACAGGGGTATTCTTCAAATCTTGCAAAGCCGTTGCACGTAGCATGGATTGCATAACTTGCAAACACACAACAACAAAATATATGGGAAACACCATTTCCTATCGCTGCAAAATATGCAAAGTCGAAACCCATGTATATATTTTGCAAAATAGCATAGCAAAATAAATGCGTCCCTGTACTAGTTGTTTTGTTGTTGGAATTGCTACATATGTCTCTCATTCCTCTCATCTTGCGCACTTAATTTTTGTTGCTGTATCTTGTTATTGTATTTGATACAGAATTTCGCTGCTTGCTACCTATGTATGCTACCACTTTTCAATGGGTGCTCTCGTACTCTTCCAAATTTGGAATAGTATTTTTGCATTTCGGGCAATCCTTGCATCGTACAAGACTTCGAGAATACTCCTAATGTGTATTATGTATTCATGCTCAACTTGTCACACCCGTCACAAAGTCAAGTCACACCCGTCACAGTTGAATTTGGAACATATAATCTATAATTTCCAATAGAGGTAAGTAACTTTGGCGTAAATGTTGAGAATGTTTATTTAACTATACAACGAACTATTTAAAACCATAAGCAGAAGACATAATTAGCAGAAAAACTCTGATGCAAGTAAGTAGTAGCTAATATTGTTTGCGTATTCGTCACACCCGTCACAGTAACTAAATTTAGATAACTCGTTCGGATTAAATTGTTTTTGAATTTTTTTTTCTAGGCATTGTGTATATCGCGGAAACCTATTAGAAAATACTCATTTTACAGAATTTTATATTACAGTTTAAGAATTAAGCCTTAAAATGTGAGTTGAAATGTCACACCCGTCCCCGTGGAATGAGCCTAGGGAATATGCTATTAAAACAGATTTTTTAAGAAAATTTTGATGAACATGAATTTCAATAGATATTGACGCGGGTGAATCCAAACGAATTCTTTATTTGAATTTTTATGTATTTTCTAGTAAATGAGCGATGCACATATACATACATATCGTCACCTGAAATGCAAAAAGATGTAAGAAAAATCGTCACTGAAATGGAAAAAGTCGTGAGTAATATTTTTTTTTATAAAACGATGTGGGGAGTTGTGATTCCATGAAATCCATCAAATCAACCAGAAAGTGTATTTTGAATTTTTTATGAGTTACGACTTTTTGCATTTCAGCGACGATGTTTGTTAGGTTTTTTTGCACTCATATATATATGTTTTTACTAAAGGCCGATGCGTTAAAAATTTAGTTTCACTTCTCGTAATTTCCTACCGGGTTGCTTATGCGGAGCGGTTTTCTTGTGCTCACCAACACAGTAACAGTTTAATTTTTGCCGACCACTGCCCTAGACCCTGGGTTCAGGTCTATGGCCCTTTCTCACTCATTCCTCTCTGGGATTCTTGTGGAGAATTTGTTGTCTAAACAGAGTAGAGGAGTGGTATAATCTATCTGTCGTAGATTATCCGGTAGAGTTTCAAGTACTTTTGCGTGTCCGAATCTAAGGTCTCTCCACGGCTGGATTATATTTAACCTGGCCGCACTAAAGCCGGCCCGAAATTGGCCGTATAGATCCACAGGTGGAAGATTTAAGATTATTCCCAGAGATTTGGTGGGCAGGGTCCCGTGACGAGCATGGCAGCCGTCCTCTGCACACGTTCCACCTTGGCTCTGGATAAGGAATTGTTTAGCGCAGGCCACCATACGGTGAACCCTTAGAAAAGGATGGGTCTTATCACAGCTGTGCACATTCAGTGTACTTATATGGTTTTATTCCCCATTTTTTGCCTATAGCCGTCTTGGAGGCATACAGGGCAGTATTGGCCTTCCTGGAGCGATCTTCAATGTTTCGCTTCCAGTCCAGTTTCTTATATAGATTGACTCCAAGGTATTTGACCTCGGTTGAGAGAGTAAGTGCCATCCCGTTTAGGGTGGGAGGTTTAAATAAGGGAGTTTTATACTTCCTTGTGAAAAGTACCATTTCCATCTTGGCAGGATTGACACTAAGTCCACATTCCTTGGACCAGATCTTTACCAGACCGAGTGCGTTTTGCAATAACTCACTCAGGACCTGAAGATGTTTGCCCGTTTCCACGTTTGCTATATCATCGGCGTACGCTATGACTTGACAACCGGTGCTCTTTAGGCTTAGAAGTAGGGTGTTCACTGTCAGATTCCAGAGTAGAGGGGAGAGAACGCCCCTTGGGGGTGCCTCTGGTCACATACTTTGTAATGAAACCATCCCCCAGTTATGATAGAATAGTTTTCTTTCCAAGAAGGAGCTCAACAAAATCCACCAGACCCCGCTGCACTCCCGCCATGAGAAGGGAGTTAAAAACAGGCTTCGGGTAGACGCTGTTGAAAGCACCCTCGATATCGAGAAAAACTCCAATCGTGTATTCCTTTAAGGCCAATCCTTTTTTAATCGCCGATACGATTTCATGGAGTGCGGTCTCCACGGATTTTCCCTTGGAATATGCATACTGATTCGAGGAGAGGTTATCAGTTTTAATATTCCGTCGAATATGC
>NW_023458563.1:40926225-40962953 GCF_013731165.1 Rhagoletis pomonella
TACTGATTCGAGGAGAGGTTATCAGTTTTAATATTCCGTCGAATATGTTCGTCGATGAGCCTCTCTAGAGTTTTAAGAAAGAATGAAGTGAGGCTTATAGGCCTTAAATCCTTCCGTTTCACATGAGCGGCCTTGCCTCCTTTTGGTAGGAATACCACCTTTGCCTTTTGTCCACTCGTGTGGTATGTGAGTCAGGGTTAGGCCCCCAGTAAAAATCTGAGAAAGTAAGGGACACAGTATGTCCTGTAGTTGAGCGGGAAAGATTCCCTCAAGATTCCTCAAGGGTTGTAGGGCTGAAAGGACTTTAAAGCCCATTCCACTACTCAGAGACCAGTAGGTCCTAGGACCGGCCGAAAAACCGGAGGTGTCGGAGATTACGTCTTAAGTTTTTGATGATTTTCCTTTATACATTTAAATTATTTAAGAAACTAAGCACACTGGGTAGGTTACACCCTGACGATAGTAACGCAGGGATTAAGTTAAAGTTAAATTTGATTTTTTTTTCCTTTTTGTTAAGTTAAAAATGTGCTTCCTTTATTGACTACAAAATTAGTTAGCCAAATAAAACATTTGATAGCTTTGACACAAAACAACTATTTTATTTGTCCATACGTATGCATTTCGGGCCGACCTGCTGTCCATCATAGCGCGTGTATCAAGTGTTTTATTTGGCAAAAATCATTAGACTATAAAAAAAAGGTTCAACTATTTTGATAAATAAGTAGTATAGTTCTTAAATTTGATTGTTTTTAATGCCGCTCATTGTCCTAAAAATGATTGCCGACTCCTACCTTAAACGCATAACAGGGACTATGATTCATATAAGTGATCAAAAATATTAATTATTTATTTCATTTTATTCCTTTCTTCAAAAAGTTGTAACCCTTATTCCTATTTCTTATTTTTATGGTGTCGCTCCCTCTGATGAGGACATGTATAGCTTTTGAGTTTTCTAAATTATCGTTATTCTTAAGTAAAAAAATTTAATTCAATAACAATCATTATTTTTAACCTAAAGAACATAATTTTTTAAATAACCACTCATAATAATCATAAACTAAATAATGGTAGACGTTTTTGAGCAAAGAAATAAAATTCATGTGTACAATTCTGAGTTTTCTGGGACGCTTAGAACATGTAAATTTTTTTATTAAAATAAAAAAAAACCATAATTATTTTCCGTCCCTTGTTGAAAACTTAATCTCAAACGGATTTAATCCTCATTTTTGTGGTTGGTTCTCATTTCTGTTGTTGGTGTTTAATCCACTTGACATTTTAACATTTCCACTTGAAAGTTCCAAAGACATTTTTGGTGGAAAGATTCGCCCATATATACTACATACATATGTAGATATGTATTAGGGTGCCCACCGAAAATTCATTTTTTTGGAAATTTCAAGACCCTACTCCCTAATTTTGTTCTCTTTTGTGAGAAATATTACTGCCTATTTTTATAGATTTTCTGTCGATTTAGGTCAGAAAATGCGATTTTGTAGATTTATGAGTTTTTGAATGATTATTTTTGATTCGATTTCAAAGAACGAATATGATCTAAGAAGAGGATATATAAACCTTTAAGATAATAATAATCTATTGTCGAACTTGGCTTGTTGGGATTTTTTATCGGGTAAAATAAAAAAATCCCACATTTCTCTTAATTTTTTAAATTTTGACCATCAATAATTTCCACACTTTCAAAATTTGTAGTACTATCTAAAACTAAATCTATTTGTACATAATCTGATAAGCTATCATTAAGCTTATTTATTGTGGCGCGAAATCAGTACATTAGACTTTTACATGCTAAAAAATCAGTACTTTTCAGTACATTTTTATTCAAAGCAAAATTATGAATGTAAGTAACAGAAAATAATTTAAAACGCCTGAGTTCTTGTTGTTTTAACAATATTTTGGTATATTAATAAAATAAAGTTCATAAAACATAAAAGTGTTATTCATTTTAACATGAACACATCATTATAAACAGGAGCCAATAAATTATTTTACATTTTCATTGTTTCACATTTTCTGTGTTTAAATAGTCAAACAATTCTATACATTTCATTTTAAAATTACTTTTAATTTGAAGTTCACTTTCAAAAATTTTAATTAGAAGCCGGTTTCTCTCTTTGCGCCAGGAAACAAACTCTATTCCTAAATCCTCTCATGCTGTGAAAAAGTACCACTTTTTAAGGAGTTCATCTAAATTTCCTCATAACTTAAATAATTTTTTAACTACGCAAAAACTGTGAACGACTAAGAATTCGCTAAAAAGAGTATCTAACTCTATGTCTTTGTATGCAATACTCTTTTACAAAGTCAGTAAATTCAGAAAAAGGAGGCAAAACCCATTCGAGTATTGCAATTTATTGCTATTAAACTGAAAGTTATTTTCGAGATAACTAACAACACTCATCGTAAAAACTAGCAAAACCCATGGGCTTTAGCGGTTTTTGCAAATTTTAAAGCTCAAGCAAATAACTTTTGCACTAAAATTAAATGAATATTATTTGCGATGGATAGACGAAGATTTTACTTCAAAAATTTTTACTGTAGGATGATTTTTAACTTAGTTTGAAAAGCTATCCTACGAAGAATTAAGGATAATTGAGATATCTTTCGAATCCTTCCATAGAAGATTTTCATTTTCAGCACAAATCATTTGGTTATGATGACAGAATGAGAATTTGGAGAAATATTTGATGGGCAAGAACTTTTGGGTTAAACCTGATCCAAGCCCACCGTGGTAATCAACTTTAACCTTAATTATCTCAAAAAAAATTTCAGAACTACTTAGATCCTTGTGATTCTAACCCCTTCATATATGATATAAGTGGTCGGTGCCACCCTCATTTTCCGAAAATTTTTGGAAAAACCAATTTTTTGCTAAATAGTGATTGTATGTATTAAAGGTCTGCATTGGAATTCAGTTTGCTTCACTGTGGAGTTTTTTTCAAATATGTAAACTACTCATACTCTAACAAAGAGGGCGTGGAAGGAAGAGAAGTGAAGATGTTGAGCGCTGTATACATAAAAAAAAGTACTCAAATAAATTATGTTCCGAAAAAAAGAGGAACATAAATCAGCAGTACCATGCTGTTAAACTTCCACAAAAAATATGTTCTTTCACAAGTATTTTTTGAGTATAGCCCTGTATGCAGCTCTCAAGAAAACGGTCAAGAAAAAATTGCCATTATTTCGCGTGTGTGTCCAAGGAATTTTGACATTTTTGATACCTCACAGCCTGTTGCCTCACTCTTTCCTCAAGAAATAATGGAACGGGCATATATTTCTGTTGCAAACCTGGGTTGCCTTGTGCTCTTTTTTCACAAAAAACTTTAGAAAACCGTAGTAGAAAGCGTAGTAAATTTCTTAAGAACTGCGTACTGCCTTAAGGAAATTTGACTCAAGAAAATTTCTTAGCCATTTCTTGTACGTCATTTTATGTGGAGTTTTTGCTTTTCTTGAGAGCTGCATACAGGCCTTATTTTTGGAAGTTTTCGTTTAATGCTACATAATGTTAATGTTAGAGCTAACACTTATGTTAAATAGCAAACATGGATAAACAATGTAGGGCGCTCCGAATATTTAGCCAACAGCATATTTTTATAAAGAAAGTGGACTTATTTTATACAGAAAACCGATTTTTATTTGTACAATACGATACTTTCATTTCCCCATACCAGGCGCACATACATATGAGGTATCAATCTTTCCCTATGCATACATTTGTTTGTAGAAGTTTTTAATTCGTTTGTAGAAGCCTTTGGTAATTCGCAAAGTAGAATTTTGGAAATTTAAAAATTTGTACAAAAAATGTTCTGCTTAGAAATAGAAAACTTGTTACTTCACATGTATGAGCGCCTGGTATTGGGAAATGAAAATATCAATTTGACAATAAAATCTGGTCATAATGACAGGTCACGGGAAAATGGACACACATTTTTTGTTATTTAAAAAACTTACATAATATGTATGAAATATTCGAACTTTTTTGCTTTTAAGTATATATTGGAATAAAAAGAAAATGTAAATATGTTTTTTCTTAACATCATGTTAAATGCTAACATTTTAAAAGATAAAACTTCATAAGTATTCCTATATTTCCTATAAAGTTTTCAAATACTACTGAATGCAATCAACATACTCAAGTACTCTGGAAAAGCGGAACAGTGTTTTATGTAGCTTGATGTACTCTTTTTTTGTTCCTATCTTTTTAAGTACTCTAAAATATATGTTGCATTTACTTATGTACACATGTGAAGAGTATTTCTGCTGGTATATTTGCAGTGCTTTAGTATGTATATATCAATTTTGCATAAATATTGATGGATTCCTTAGCCACACTGCTCAAAATATCTGAAAGTCCGGTACATACACAGTATAAACTCAAGGCTGTATTTAAGAAAAGTCGCCTAACTTCGACAATTTGTATGCGATTGCAATAAATAAGCTATCAGATTATTTACAAATAGATTTAATTTTAGATAGTACTACATATTTTGAAATTGTGGAAATTATCGATGGTCAAAATTTAAAAAATTAAGAGGAATATGGGTTTTTTTCCAAAAAAAAGCATTTTTGATGGCCACCCTAATGTGTGTATGTGCGTATGTACGTATGTATGTTTTATTCGTAAAGGCTGGTTTTCACTATGTCAAATTCAATGGCATTTGTCGTCAAATAAGTGAGAACACATTGTCAAATGGAACTAAAAAACGGGTTATCGATTGATTTAGATCAGAATAGGTCTTCAGTCGTGTACATGTGCTGCTAAATTGGCTACCTGTCCATTTTTTGGCTCACAATCAAGTTATGCCAAATTATGTTGACAAAATTTGTTGTCAAAATATGACATAGTTAAAACCAACCTTAAGAATGTGGTACTCTTTTTCCGCTGCTAACATTTTATTTTTCAAACATCTATTTTCAGAACTACTTCGGGGATGCATGGAACGTTTTCGATTTCATTATAGTGCTCGGTAGTTTTATTGATATTGTGTATTCGGAAATAAAGGTAAGATATGCAAAAGTTCAAGTAACCTATGCTATTTTGAAAAATTATTTATTTTTACGGCAGCGAGCCCTGCCTTTATTTTGAAGAACGAGTTAGGACTAATTACAATGAACTCGGATAACACAATAGCCAATACTACAAAATATCAATCCGGAATACCGGCTATTTGGATTATAAAGTGTTAGGCAGGGACAGAAAAGAAGCGTTATTTTTTTACGAGTTAAACTTGGCCAAATATTTTTTATTCCGATATAAAAGTCGTTTCCGGATCATAAAATAAACCGCTTAATCAAATTAAACAAATTTGATATCATATGTAAGAGAACTGAAAAGACTTTTAAACAGAAATAGCGAACGAAGGTTACCACCACTCTTTATATATATTTTTTTTATAATTTAATACAAAATAAATTCTTATAGCTGACCAAAGGTTTGTTCTAAGGTAACTAAATAACATTTCTTATTGAAATATTTTTCAATTGGGCGCTTTCCTCGTTTAGATATTTCAGTTTCAAAGCTATTTTATTTCTCTTTAATTTGATACCAAACTTGTTTAATTTGGATAAACGGTTTGTTTATTATCCGGAAAGGACTTTTATTTCGGAGTAAAAATATTTGGCTAAGTTATTATCTTTCGTTTACATACTTTAAAAATTTGTTGGTCCTTTGCCAATGCATTTATTTATCGTACATACATAACTCTACTTAACAGAAGAACCATTGATTTAAGAAATATTGATATTCGTTTTTTTAAGAATAAAGATAATTCGTCTCTGGCGTGTGACATTGTGGAAGGATGTAAAGCTAAAGCCAAGGTACATACATATATACTACGCCCATGCCGGAGCTTATCAAGAGAAATAAATATTGATTTGTTTGTTTGTATTTACTTTTTGCACAGACTGGGTCAAATTTAATTTCTATAAACTTCTTCCGATTGTTTCGCGTCATGCGACTGGTTAAACTGTTGAGCAAAGGTGAAGGAATCCGAACCCTCCTATGGACATTTATAAAGTCTTTCCAAGCGCTACCTTATGTCGCCTTGCTTATTATAATGCTGTTTTTCATTTATGCTGTCATTGGAATGCAGGTATATTATTTATCGAGAAGTAAAATCTTTGCACATCTATTAATTATTGAAAATTGTACTTTGTACCTTAGGTTTTCGGGAAAATAAATCTTAGCGATGATACGGCCATACATCGTAATAATAACTTCCAAACATTTCCACAAGCGGTACTGGTTCTTTTTCGATCTGCTACTGGAGAAGCTTGGCAAGAAATTATGATGTCATGCTCCACCGATAAAGATGTACATTGTGATCCAAACTCAGATGCGCGCAAAGATTGTGGATCAAGCATAGCATTTCCTTATTTTATATCATTCTACGTACTTTGTTCTTTCCTGGTGAGTTTTTGGAATATACATACATGTTTCCCCATATACATACATACATACGTGCATATGTACATATGTATGTATGTCTTTTTAGATCGTATCACAAAAAAAGTTTAATTTGTTCCAAGCGATTTGTATACTTACTTGGATGGTATTTCGGGAGTGGAAAATTTTTTTCGGCACGCTGTGAAAACAGCTACATAATTTTCTTGGAAAATAAACTAATAAAGTTATATATAATTAGTCTGTTCCAATAGCAGTCCGGTTTACAGGATTTAGTCAGAACTTACAGGAAGTAGTTCCTATTGATATAAAACCTGTAAGTGGAAACACTTTTAAGAGAGTAACTGAGCAACTGCTCCTAGTCAGAAGTTACAGGATTTAGTCGGGAGTTTTTTTTCCTGTAAGTGCATGAAAAGTGTCGAACGATCAGCATGTGCAAACAAAAACAGAAAGCGGTGTAAACAAAGAATCTTATATTTGTACAAAAATGTAAGTAAACAATGAAATATTTGAACATGTATAGATTTTAATAAACAGTTAGTGATATTTCAGCCAAATCAGTGTTGTACCAATGACATGTAATCAAACCGACTGCCATTTTTACAGGAAATAGTGCTTTTTGCGTTCCCATGCACTTCTGTATCTGTTCTCCTTTTACTCTCATTTGAGAGAGTAAAATTGTAGTTTGACAGTTCCACAGGTTTTAGTCCGAAGTTCAAAGGAACAGACTAAATATTAAGAAGCTCAAACATCATTAAGGGCTATATATTGGCCAAGCACGACTATGCCAACTTGAGTCCCGAAAAGAGTTTCTCTAATTTATTATGTTACAAATGATGTTACAAAGATAGGTAATCCTTTATTGGAAAAGAAGAACTTTTACAGTTGAATTTTGCCTTTTATACTTTGAGAAAAACAAGTAAAATGTACAATGAAAAGAATGTCATATAACACCGTGCGACAGTAAATTTTACACACACAAAATTTTATATATTCGCAAATTTTCGGTTTAGTTTTTAGTTTTTTCTCTTTTTCATTGAAAATCCTTGGAATTTTACAGCAATTTTCGAAAAAATGATATGTTAAAGTCTAATATGCACTCGGCCACATCCTCGAATTTCGTCCTTCTAACTTTATTCGCTTAAAAAAATAAAACTAATTAAAGGAACATTTCCAATACCTATTCGGCCCTGTGAACCTTGTGTTTCGAAATTTGTTTATTTTTATCGCACGGCGTAACCTAGACTCGAAAGTTGAGGCTCGAAACAAATGAATAGAAAACAAGGTTTAATTAATTTTATCTAAAGTTCTTAAGTGGCTTAACCATATTGAACATCCTGCCCGGTCGAGGCGTTCGTCTCGAAATCTTCGCTGCCCAAGAGGCTGCATAATTTATGGACTGTCCGGGTGAGGCATCCACTGCTCTGCTTCAGTCCATTGGCAGAGTCTTGGTGGACATCAGGTTCTGGTTCGGCTAACAGCGAGGACCCACTAGAAAATCGCCTGGACTAAGGGCGAGCTTGTCTTAAGGATTGTCATGAAGTAGGAACATGGGACGCGTATTAAGACACGCTTCAACTCGTGCCGCCAAAGTCTGCATCTGGCTGTTCCCCATCATCTAAGCACCAACACAACGAACTAGATGGTGTTTAGCAGACTTAACTGCAGCCTCCCAGAGCCCGCCTTGATACGGCAAGCTCGGAGAAATAAAATACCAGGCGGTAAGATCCTCTTGAAATAGTCGATTATCACCGATGAAAGCCGTACCATTAGCACTGTACAAATCGCGACATGGCCCTCGTCGCCTAATAAAGCGAGTGAACGCACCAAGGAACGGCTGAAAAGAGAGGTCGTCTACCGCTTCCAGATGAACTTTCTTGGTTCATGCAAATGAAAACAGCGAGGTAGATTTTAATCATTGTGCGAGAGCTATTTGTTTCCGCACGCAACATAAACGGACCACAATAATCTACGCCGGAAGCAGCAAAAGATCGTACAGCGTTAACGCGCCGCCTAGGTAAAGACGCCATCTATTGCATCAATAACGCTACGCGATGTCGACGACAGATCGAACAATTGTGGACGGCTCCTTTGGCGCCTGAAGTTGCGTCCCCGGTGGAGGGTTTTCTCGTGATCTTGTCGAATGGGTAGCGTGACCAGAGGACTGGATCTCGGCAAGATGATGGGGAACCGCCGATCGTATGATAAGCCAGCACTTTGAATGTGTCCACCCACTTGTCGTGTTTCAATAGATCGTACAGCATTGATAACTGCAGTGCATAAAATGGTGGGATCTTCGGCGCTTACTGTATTCGTTTAGTTCCCATGGTGCGAGAGCGGTTTGTCTGTTACAGACATGTCTTTCTCCATCCAGCTTGTGCCCTGCCACCAAAGCGGATGTGTCAGCAGTTCGAGAGGTGATATGACTATACTCGCACAGTTGGCGGAGTTCTGGTTGATTTCCATTCATTTTGAAGCCCCCTGCTAAGCCTAAATAAGCACCAGAGGACAAGAGTTAATGTGGAAGTAATGGCTGTCAACAGTGCCATGCCCCCTTTGTTTGTTGCGAAGAGGTAATTTGACCTACTCGTTCTCCGCTAAACCAATCTCTTTTGATTCTTTCTTAAGGTTGAGTAAATGCTCGAAAGGTTCAAATCTAATTGCACTTAATGTGAAGTAGATCAAAACACATTTTTAAACATCAATTTGTTTACATAAATTACATATTTAGTAGATCTCTCAGAAGCTAAATCAATATTTTGGTGAAATACAAAGACACAAAGCGACCGCGGTATTTTGGCTTATATAGAGGGTTTAGATGAACAAATGCTTCAGAAGAACGGTCAAAAGAGCTCCCAGTGAGATCTGGCAAGCTGACGCAGCACGTAGACAGGGGTTGACGACAGAAAATGATTCACTTTGTCTAAAACAATTTGAAAATATGATTTTCCATCCCTACCTTAGATCGATAGTTTAACCAATCGTCGCGTAGATCATCAGACGACGGTGCATCCCACGAAAGACCAACCGACCCCATTACCTTGGACGACCACCGGTGCAAAAAAGCCCGTTTAGTTGGTGTCTGACATGTTTGCTTTAGAGCCACCTAGAAGAAGAACTGGCTAAAAAAGTCAAAGCCAGTTTTTATAAAGCTGATGCCAGATAAAACGCTTGCCTCGCTTTGCGTTAGAGATTCACTTTGACAGATAGGATGAAGTGTATGAAAATGCACAAAGCATGCATAGATCATTTCAGCTGCATCGCGAAGCGAAAAGATGGCCAACTCCCATCTTTTTGCGCACGTTGACAATCAGCTGATTTAACATTTATTTAGTTTCGTCCGAATTGGAGTTTGGATGCAGAAACATATTTAATTACATTGCTAATGTTTTTAAATTTAAATATATAAAATCCACAGCAATTTTGACCAGTGAAAAAGCAGTACAAAATTTTTTTCTTAGCGTTCATTGTGGCATACATTTTGCGTCTGGCGATTTGCTCGTAAAGTTATAAATGTCACGCAAAGCCACAAAGTTATCTGGCATTAACTTAAATGGCAATTGTTAAATGAAAAAAAAAAACACAAAAGAGCAGCGGCAAATTTTTTTTTTTAAATATAATGGGAATTTTTACTGCATATTGTTGGTTATACGAAAATACCATGGGCTATAAAACTGCATACCCAAAATTGTTTTAAAAATTCGTAGTAAAAGGTTCAATATTTAGACGAAGTTTTTTTTTAATTTTTCTAAATGTTGTAAATAGCTTCAAACAATATTCTTTTACAAAAAATGCAAAAAGATTTTTACTTGAAAAACATTGTGAGTATTAAAAAAACAACAAGCGGAGTTTAGTCACTGTATTTGCTTATAATAACTCCAGTTGATGTTTTTTCAAATGACAATTTAGCGTAGCGATTGTCAGAATTCCACTGCAGGTAAGTATGTAACTTGTGAATGGAATTCTCCACATCTTTTAGGCGCATTAAAATTACATAGTTACATCCCAAGCTACTAATAAAAAGGAGTTAATTAAAAACAGATCCACATTAACTGCAGTCAACACATATACGTATCTATGTATTTGCATACATACGCGATTAGGTTATAAATATTTCTCCATCTGTTACTCAAAAGCCGAAATACCTACACACACATAACTTTTGTCTTCTTCTCTCATTTCCTTTCGTTTGGTGTATGGGAAGTACCCTGCAGAAAAAAATTATCAATTGATAAAAAATAACCCACTTGTAGTTAGCTTTTTGCGGCATTTCTATAAAATACATAACCCGTAGTTAGCTACAAAAAGCTAACTTGAAACTAGTTGACAAGTAATGCAGGAGTAATGAAGGAGATTGTTTTCTTTAAACGCATTTCTATTTAAATATCCTGCACTACGCAAATACTTTTTCGAATTGAGTACAAATAAAAGGAAGATCGAAATTTCATATTATCATTTTGAAGTTACGTCTGACGGAGTTCGAATATGGGACCACCTACAGTATAATATGGAAACAAATATGAAATGTAATAAATTAATGTAAATAAAAATAAAAAAATAAAAAAAAACATTTTTTTTCCTATTGATATTTTCTGTCTGAAAGTAGTTAGTTACAAGTTAGTTACATCAAATGCAGGGGTAACCACCCTTGACTACATCTAATGCAGAGGTAAACCATTAACTATTTCGCGGCCATCGCCATAGAAATATAGAAAATATACAGATAATAAGTGACTTTTAGATCCTTCCTAATCAACTTAAAGTTAGCTTATAGTTAGATATATTTCCTACAGGGTATTTATTTATATCTTTTAAATATGTTTATTTTATTCAAATATGTATATGAGCATACTGACTTTCCATACAAAATGAATTCGTTATCATTTTGCAAACACGTGCTTGCGCTGCACAGTGGTAAAAAATGGAATTTAATGTTCATAATTCACTGGAGCCTTCATTTCTTAACCAATTTGATTATGAAAATTTTTATTTTGGTGAAAAGTTATTTTAAAATATTTAAAATTTTTCTTGTGAAATTTTTTTTCATATTGGGGGAACCCTACAGTTGTTTTAAACTAGTTTTTATTCTTCTTCTTTTTCTGCTAATTAGTCATATTGGTTAAGAAATGAAGGCTCCAGTGAATTATGAACATTCAATTCCATTTTTTGTCCACTGTACAGCGCAAGTACGTGTTTGCAAAATTATAACGAAGTGATTTTGTATGGAAAATCAGTTATGGCCATATATTTGAATGAAATAAACATACTTAAAAGATATAAGTTAATACTTCCCATACACCAAACGAAAGAAAAGAACTTGGGCTTTTGATTAAAGAAAACAAAAACAAAATTATTCGAGCGGTTTTCGGGCAAAATTTGCTAATTTTTTCAAAAAATGTTTACCTTAAAATGCTCAATGTTGGTTGAATTTATATAAAATTTGTACACGATAATACTTCTATTACTTCAGAGAGCCTATATTTTGAAAATGAAAGTTATATCTGCAAATCATAAGTTGATAAAGAACTTTGAAGACTTAAAATTTACCCCAAAATCAGCCAATATTTACCGCTGTTTCTGCGACAGCAGCCGAATTGGTTACTTACAGTAATGAATCTGTCGATAGGTTTGGAATTTTTTCTTTGAAACGCCAAACTTTTCTTTGAAATCGATTCATTAGTTCTCGTGTAATAAGCGTTTTCGTGAGGCTCTAAAAATTACAACTAGAACATTTGAGCATAGCCTCTATATCGAAACGTAACACGTATTTTACGTCAATATTTACACCGCAAATTTTTCTCTCGACATAAGTGTTTAAATAAAACTGACACGCGATAAACTTTTTTTCTTACATATGTCATGATATGGCTTAAGCTACATATGGGTGTTTCCAGCGGAAGGTCCACCACGACAAAAAAATAAAAGTTTTATATCTAACGTATTTACGGGCCGATTTGTCTGCTTTTTAAAATATATACTGGCTATGTAAGTATAATCATCTTTGCATAAAATGGTCTTCCTAGGTGGTGCCAAGGTCGAGATATTTTGAAAAACCGTATTTATGGTCTGATTTGGTTCGAATTTGGCGTATGTGGTTGAAACATAATAAGTCATAGATTTCTAATAAATTTACCCTGAATTGGCGCTGAAGTCAAAGCATAAAGTATATTCTACATAAAATGCATGTTTTGTTTGCGTTAAAAATTCATTTGAAAGCAATATTAACAAAAATATAACGATTGAAATTTATGTCACGTGACGCCACGTCACGTCACGTCACGTTTCACACTTGGGGTTGTAAAAGAGAATTGAAACAATTTGCATTAATTCAAAAAACTCTAAAAACAACTAGAATTGCTCCAAATCATATTAAAATAAGTTTCATGAAAATAGCCATCCACAATTCGCAGAGTTTTGCGATTTTGTAAGAAAAGAAAAAATCAACTTCCATTTTTTGTCACGTAACGAACTCTCTTTGAATGCTTATATTTCAGGACCAAGCAGTTCGATTGATTTCATTTTTCGGTTAAATATAGAGCTAATTATGTGCTATACAATGGCCCAAAAAAGTTAAAGAAAACAACTGGTATTCCTTTTTTGTATCACATTGAAATCGTACGACTGTCACGTGCGCCACCATGGGAATGCCCATATATACATACGCACATCTTAGGAATGTTAATCCCGGGATCCCGGCCTTTTTAAGATCCCAAAAATCCCGGGAATCTTGACAAATAATCCCGGGATTTGTAGTTCGCAATGATGGCAATAATAGAAACTTCTTTTCTTAAGCAGTATTGGCTATATTTCTTTTTTTATTTAATAAATACATTATAGCTCATTATACATATAACACCGCGCTATAGTAAATTTTATACACAAATATCAATATATTCGCGAAACCATGGTCCAAATATAGAAAAATTGGGTCTTTAGTTTTTCACCATGACGTCAGTTATTTAAAAATGATTAAAAAATTCAGAAAAATGTGGTTAGAGAAGAAGTATAGGTATTAAAACAACTTCAAGTTTTTGGTGCAGAGAGACCGGTAAGTATTGAAAATTTCCTTTTAAAAGTTGTATCCTTGATATTTCGCAATATTTGTTTTTGAAAGAAATTATATATTAAGAACTTATGTATATAAACTCGATTTCATCCTCGAATTTCGTCCTTCTCACTTTATCCGCTTAAAAAAATACCTATTCGTTCTTGTGAATCCAAAAAATTTTAATTGTTTTAAATTCTAAAAAAAAATTTCCTTATGCATTTTGTACCCATATTTTTATTCTGAATTGAATTTTTTAAATTACAAAGTCCTTTAAAATAAATCGTGACGTCAGAGAGAAAAATGGTTTATCGATTGATTTAGATCGGAATAGGGTTCAGTCGTGTACATGTGCTTCTAAATTGGCTACGTCTCCGTTTTTAGCTCATAATATAATCGGTAAAGGTATGGGAAAAGGAGATAAATTTGTGTCAAAATATGTTGTTAAAATTTGGCATATGGAAAACCAGCCTTTACATATGTTGAGATACTTATAACACTAATATCCGGTTTCACCGATCAATTTAAATATTTACAATGGCACAATTTCTAAAAAATATTATGTTATTTTAAATCATATGGTCAGATAATTTTTTTATTTATTATAGCTAGGTACAATAATATGCTTATTATACTTAGTAAGTAATGAAGTGCTTGCTACCAGGGCCTTCGACTCGCTTATGGAATAAGAATATGTCCCAAATAAGTATTAAACTCTATTAAGTAAGTTACATGCTTTTAGATAGTTTACAAGTTTTGACGTATTCTCAGCATTGATTGCGGTTAAACATGAACTGGGTGTGATATTACCAAACAATTTTTCCTGAATGGATTTTAATTGAACACAGTCGTTTAGGATGTGGTCTACGGATAACGTCCTCTTGCAGGCGGCAGCAAGTACTCATGTGTAAGTTGTGTGTGTCTTATGCGAAAGCGAATAAATGCTTGAATTTGTTGCCGGGAGCGTGTGGTCGGGTAGACAGCACCTTTGGCGTTTTTATTTATAGTGGAGTATCTGTAAGTGTAATTAAGCCAACTACTTAGCTTCTCAAGATATAACTTTATGTTAATGACATTAATTATGTCATTGTTGCTTGCGGTGTGATGAGTTAAGCAAGGTGTTTCGCCTGCAGCGAGGTCTGCAAATATATTGCCTTGTATACTTTTATGTCCTGGGATCCACATCACTCGAATTTTATTTGTACATTGTATGCGAATTGTTCTGATTGCAGATATTATGTACCTGCATTGTTTATGCTTCTAACTGCACTGATTGCAGATTTTCTATCAGAACATATAATAAATTTACCTTTATTATTTTTTGTAAATTCAAGGCTAGTGCCTCAGCTGTAAATATGGAGCAGTGTTGTTCGAGGACTCCCCGCGTGATGACCGTGCCATTACATTTAATGTGTGCTATTCTCGGTTTTTAACCCATCAGTATAAAGGAAATTCCAGCCTTTCTTCCAGCCTTCTTTCTGAAGACCGCAGTGCTAGTAGAATCTTTGGAGAATTTTCTAAATCCAATATAAATTATGATTGGTTTAAAAACCAGTAGGGTACGAAGTCTGGTTTAATCAGTTGCGGCCGGAGATCTATCTTCAGAGACTTAGTAAGGCGCACACTTCGCCGTATCGTGGAATCCAACTTGTAGTGTCTTTTTGTTTAATTGTTGACATAACATCTTTGTGAAGAAGAGCATTATTTGCATTGTAAAGTTTGGGGATTAGCTTGTATGTTACTTTGGTTACTAGTTCCGGGATACTTGGTAGTCCTGCTTCAGTCAGGATGGCGACAGTGGGAGATGTGGCGAAGGCATGTATGCTCCTTCTTACTGCGGTGTGGTAAGGTTTATACAGCAGTTTCAAATTACTGGCGGCACACCATCCGTAAATTGGTGGCGCGTATTCAATTTTGGATAGTATCAGAGCTCTTGTGACATATATGTAAGTATAAGAGTATAACGTGAGCCAAGCTATGTTTTGAAGATAAATATTTAATTTCAACAATTTATATTGAGCTCGAGGCCGTTTTAAATGAAAATTTTTATTGTGGAAAAGCAACAATAATTTGAAATAATGGTAGAAGTGATAGCTATTTCGGAAATCACCACATTTCCTCATCAGACTTCTTTCTGTAGGATTCGAACCGACGATCCCACTGACTCAGCCAGTTGCCTATGCACCGTGCTAAGTACGCCTTGTAAATTATCGTTTGCTTTTTTCCACTAATTTCATTTTTGTTATGCCAACACAATCAAGGACGAGCACACCTAAAAGTTAAACATTCTAAAAATAGAATTATTTGCAAAAACCAACAATACCAACAACCACATGATCAAGTGAATTGCAGCGGAATAGCTGCGC
This sequence comes from Rhagoletis pomonella, assembly GCF_013731165.1. Lineage (NCBI taxonomy): Eukaryota > Metazoa > Arthropoda > Insecta > Diptera > Tephritidae > Rhagoletis > Rhagoletis pomonella. The sequence goes on from NW_023458563.1 coordinate 40,942,055, forward strand.
TTGATTGTGTTGGCATAACAAAAATTAAAATAGTGGAAAAAAGCAAACGATAATTTACAAGGCGTACTTAGCACGGTGCATAGGCAACTGGCTGAGTCAGTGGGATCGTCGGTTCGAATCCTACTGAAAGAAGTCTGATGAGGAAATGTGGTGATTTCCGAAATAGCTATCACTTCTACCATTTTTTCAAATTATTGTTGCTTTTCCACAATACAAATTTTCATTTAAAACGGCCTCGAGCTCATTATAAATTGTTGAATATAATTGTTATAAAGGCCAAAAAAATAACAAAAACAAATAACTTAAGGACGAGCAAACCTAAAAGTTAAACATTCTAAAAATATAATTATTAGCAAAAACCAACAATACCAACAACCACATGATCAAGTGAATTGCAGCGGAATAGCTGCGCTTGATTGTGTTGGCATAACAAAAATGAAAATAGTGGAAAAAAGCAAACGATAATTTACAAGGCGTACTTAGCACGGTGCATAGGCAACTGGCTGAGTCAGTGGGATCTTCGGTTCGAATCCTACTGAAAGAAGTCTGATGAGGAAATGTGGTGATTTCCGAAATAGCTATCACTTCTACCATTTTTTCAAATTATTGTTGCTTTTCCACAATAAAAATTTTCATTTAAAACGGCCTCGAGCTCAATATAAATTGTTATAAAGGTCAAAAAAATAACAAAAACAAATAACTTAAGGACGAGCACACCTCAAAGTTAAACCTTCTAAAAATAGAATTATTAGCAAAAACCAACAATACCAACAACCACATTATCAAGTGAGTTGCAGCGGAATAGCTGCGCTTGATTGTGTTGGCATAACAAAAATGAAAATAGTGGTGAAAAGCAAACGATAATTTACAAGGCGTACTTATCACGGTGCATAGGCAACTGGCTGAGTCAGTGGGATCGTCGGTTCGAATCCTACTGAAAGAAGTCTGAGGAGGAAAAGTGGTGATTTCCGAAATAGCTATCACTTCTACCATTTTTTCAAATTATTGTTGCTTTTCCACAATAAAAATTTTCATTTAAAACGGCCTCGAGCTCAATATAAATTGTTGAATATAATTGTTATAAAGGCCAAAAAAATAACAAAAACAGATAAATATTTAATAACACTAAGTCTTCAAACTAAACTTTTCCTTGAACAAAGACATTGCTGTTTGAAACTAATGTTTTTTTAAAAAATTTTTCCTAAAATTCTAAGTTATTTACAAATTCAATATTAACATTGTCTAGGCATAAGAGAAATTTAGTACAGTTTACTTTTCGGCAAATGTGCAGAATCTTACACATAGGTTAGCTCCAGAGCAGTTACCCTATGTTTTTTTTTCGTCTAAAATTTTTAAGAACAATTTGACTTCATTCATATTTATTATATTTGTGAAAAGTATGGCATCGTCGGCATATATTGAATACTCTATTTTGTTATACTTAGCTAATATTTTTCTGAGTTGTTCGAAAGCAATAATGAAAAGGATCACTGATAATGGTGATCTTTGCGGTATACCGTTGTGAAGACGGGAGATGTTTGAAAATTGAGAGTTTATTTTAACTCTGAACTTGCGGCAGGTCAAAAAAGCTTTAACTACATTAAAGATTTTTGGACACACTCCCTAAGCGGCGAGCTGCTGGAGGACTACATGCGCACCGATGCGATCAAACGCTCTTTCGAAATCTGTTGCCAATATGGTAACATGATTCCGTGTTGAGCGTTTGACACATAATGTTGCAGGTGCAGCAGTACATCGGTTGTGCATGGTTTTCACCGAAAGGCAGTCTGGTTGGGGCTGATAAACTTGCTTATGGTAACATACCACATAATTCGTTTCGCAAGGATTTTTTCGAATATTTTTGCGACGCATGATAAAAGGGAAATAGGCCTGTATGCAGTAATTTCTGACACTGGTTTATTTGGCTTGGTGACTGGAACTACGGCTGCCATACGCCAGTTTTGCGGATAAATACCTTTATCTAAGATGTTATTAAATATGCTAATCATTATATTTTTTACTGACCTTTAGCGCCCTGCAAGCAGTTTTCGAGCGTAATGTTGGTTATTTTGACTTCGATTTTTCTTGAAAGAGATGACATATTGGGTGGTATGTAATTGTTATGTAATACTGCGTTATTATGGTACGGAGTAGCTAGACTAATAGGATCCGAAAGACTTTGCGATTTCTGAGGGAGATGTAATCATCGTTGAACCGACTTGTAATAGTTTGACAGAGGTATTTCTTTTATTACCGTACAGCATTTTAATGCCGTCCCAGATCCTTTTACTGGACGAATTTTGGTTAATTTTGGAGGTAAGTTTCTCTAAGCTGAAGTTGTTTGCTTCTTTTGCAGCTTTTTTAAAATTGCCCTGGCCTTTTTATATTAAATCAAATTTTCGTTACTTCTATTTCTCCTAAAGTTGTACCAGGGTGTTTGTTTTTCTTGTCTGAGTTTTTGTATGTTGGTGGTCCACCAAGGTGTTATGTTTTTTACCCAACAGGATTTCGATTGTGGAATTGATATATTTGCTGCATAACGAATTATTTTATTTTATTTGGTCGCTTCTACGTTAATGTTTGTTTGAAATATTGGATTGTGACGAAAGATGGTATTGAAATAAAGGCCAGTTGGCTAGATCAGTTTTGAATTTTATTCTAGGTCTAACTTTCTCACAAGAAAGTTCAGATTGTATATGGGTAACTATTGGGAAGTGATCGCTTCCATGAAGGCTATCTAAAATCTCCCAGGAGCACTTTGGAGCCCATTTCGAGGAGTATATAGTGAGGTCAACGTGGGTAAAAGATTGGTGAGTACAAAGTGGGTAGGTGAACCATTATTTAAGACTACAAGATCTTCGCAGATGATGAAGTCTTCAATTTGAATTCCTCTTCCATTTGTTTTCATAGATCCCCACAAAGGGCTCCATGCATTAAAACCGCCGGTAAGCAGTACTGGTGATGGGGCGCTGCGGGTTATTGAAAAAAGATCACTGCTTGTCTGTGAGGTATGTGCTTTTTTATAAGTACACGTGCTTTTTTATAAGTTTCGCGCTGACATTTGTATGTAAATTGGTAAAATATCCAGTGTATGTATTCTTTAGGGTATTTTATGCTATTATGCTTGTAAGGAAAGGTTTCCTGAAGGCATATAACATCTGGGTCAATATTTTTTATCAAAACTGAAGTTCGAGAAAGTTATTGACCTTTTATGTTCCACTACAAGATCTTCATACTAGTTAAGAAAATAGGGAACTAAAGTGATGGCTGATTTGACACAGAGTTTCATATGTCATGGATCGTTTTTGTTGTTACAATGCGTAGGTTAATCAGGGATCGGACTTCTACCACATTGTGGTAGATCTACCACTTTTTGGAGCATCCACCACATCTACCACACAAGGTCTGAAATCTACCACATATTCGCATTTTTGAGTAGTTATAATTTAGCTCCACATGACTTTCTTTATTTTTTGAAATTTTAAGAGTAAAAATTGTCCAATACTAAACACTATGTGGTAACAAGTACGGACACGATATTGAACCGAAAGTATCGATATAGTACTAATTTAAAGTATCGCTGTAAAAATATCGGGTACCCATTAATATCGTAATAAAAAGACTCGATATTCCAAATATCGATACAAAATTCAAAAAATGTAATCTGAATATTGGTGTCATTTTCTATTAGAGAATTAACACTTTGCACTTTAATAAGTACATCACTGAAGGCGCGGCCACATACCAACCTAAGATAGTACACATTACTGCGCTTTAAAGCACAAAATATATCCATATTGCTTTACATATAAATTCCAAAGTAAATAAGGTTATAGTACGACATAGATTTGCAGAAATAGAATGTTTAAAAACAATATTAACAACAAAACTTTCAATAGAAATTTTAGTATGGATAAATTTTTACATTTTGGAATTTGGAAAATGAACTTTAAATATTTCAAATATTACAACAAAAAGTTTTATAATTCCAATCCACAGAGTTTTCACGTTTTCATTTTATTTTCTAATACTTTGTCATACAAATGTATCATTACTTGGGTTCTGGTACTCGATTCCAAAAAATATCGTTTGAAAACTTTCAAGTAAAAAGTATCGGTATAAAATGGCAAAAATATCAATATGGTATCATATCGTATCTAAATTCGTTTCCCTAATAACAAGAATGATAGTATACAAGATTTTGCATTCCCGGCGGCGATGAGATTTCTCAAGTAAAAGTAAACAAAGCCGAATGGGGGAGAAAAGAAACTGTCAAACAGTGAATTTTCTCAATTTCTCAATATTAAATTTTTCGTCGGGAAACATGATTTATTGTGTTAAATTTAAAAAAAATATATGGTTTATAAAAAGAAATAATAAAGAAAATTTAAAAAAAACGGCGATTTTGTGAAAGTATTAGCATCTAAAGTTTTCAACGCGTTGTTTACTTTTACTTGGGGATTGTCAAAATTGGCAAAATCAAAGTTAAAAGTTTTTTCTAGAGATTCGAATTAAAAAGTTTTCAGTTAAGGTGGAACCTTGCAAGTTTTTTTTTAATTTTTGTAAAAAGTTCGATCCGAAACCTGAGACCTACCACATTTTTTCTAAATCTACCAGAATCGACCACACAGAATTTTTATTAAGTCCGATCACTGAGGTTGATTGGTGCTAAGAATATGGTTTGTATTCACGATTGAGAGAAATAGAGATTGCGCCAATCGCGGTACCGCTAATCCGCTCTTTGTGATTTTGACAGAATCAGCTGCGTGCGTGACGTCGTCTTAGTGCAATTGTTGATTGTGAGCATACAAAAAAACCAAATAACAATTTTAATATTTGTGTGTTAATATTTCTGCGTGGGTTTAAACAATTATTGAGACATTACAAAGCAAAACGAAGTGTGCAGTGGCAAAGTGTAATAGTGAAAACAAAAGGAATGCGTGCGATATAAGTTTTTTTTTCGTTTCCTACGGACGCAAACCTGGCGAAAAAGTGGAAGCAGTTCTGCCGGCGAGGAGATGCATTAAACACCAAATCGAGCTTCTACATGTTGGCCTTTCTTTGGGGAATTGTAGAAGGTACATTTCCATGGTGAATGTAGACAGTTGCTGGTCAAGAATGATAGAATAAAGTATTTTATCATTCTTGCTTGCAGGTTTAGTTTGCTGGCAATGGCATGCATACAAAAGTGGTTTCTACAGTAAATAGGTACATGAACTTCACTACCTACTTATTTTTGTTAGTACCTGATTCTTTTTAGTGCTGGTATGAGGTAATGCGCGCTGTTACGTACCTAATACAAAACAGTGCCCATATTATTATACACTTAAAAGTTCAGCTTAGATTATGTTTTACTTACATAGAATATTTGTTTCCAAAGAAGCCACACTCATGCATCCTCTCGGAAATGTACAAAAGTCATCCATTAAAAGCTGTGGAGTCAACAGCTGTGGAGTTTATGGTGGTTGGCTACCGTCCACAAATATAAATATGCACTCTGCTGGCTTTTTACAATGACGAGTCCATAAATTCACTTTGCTGCACACCTTCCTTTTGGTCTACATGAAATTGCTTACACTGTTAATACCACAGTATATACAGTAATAAACCTTTCGCACCATTTGGTCCCCGAGGAGTACTTTTGGGTTGTGTGCAACGCTTTCGTTTTGCGCGCACGGCAACACTAACTGTGGGGAATTTCGCCTCATGATTAGAAATAGTTCATTTCGAAGATAAAATATACATAATTATTTGTTATTTATGAACAAAATGTCGGTTAAGTTTAATGTAAGTTTAAATAAAAAAAAAGTCAATTGTAAGATTATTATTTTAAGTAAAACATAAATTTTGTGAATTTATCAAGCCAAATTTTAATTTCCGAATATATTTAAGTCTTTATTTAAAAAAAAAACAAGGTTTGTATAGCTATACAGACCCCAATGCCTGCCAGCGTATCTGCCCAGACAGTCCATTAAGCAAACCTAAGATTGAGTGATCTACAAGTCACAAGCGTTTTCAGCATTTAACAGTTCATTATCATGTAGGGTGTAATAAAAAAATTATACACTGAACTATGATAATCTGTACTGGTATCTATAATAATAGACAATAATTTGCAATGTTTTTACATTTTTGCAATTAGTTTCGGGCACTATTACACAGTCCTGACTTGTGCCACTCTGCCATAGTGCGGTTGTTGCTCCCTTTCATACAACAGTAATTTTGTATACAACTCTGAATCAACAAAATTCATGCTCCTTCTCATTATCACCCCTGATCAGATTTTACCCCCGAGGAGTACTCAAAAAGGTTTATTACTGTATATACTGTGGTTAATACATCCATTTTTTCATGTGCTAAAAATCGTACTTACGTAAAGGGCTACATGTCCAAAATTATTGCTACGTGTTCCTAATTAATCAATCTTTGTTTATTTATTGATTCCTGTAAAATTGGGCCATTTAATTTTAAAATTAAAACATTTTTCTGCATTGTTTACATATTTTTATATGCGTTTTGACATTTCTCTCTCGCAATTGCACCAAGATGACGTCACGCAAAAATTAATCTCTAAAATCCTCTCTCATTGGCGCAATCTTGTATTCTATCATTCTTGGTTTGTATTTGTTGTATAAGTGGTGAGTTTGTTGGAGTTGACATTTGAGAGTAAGTTAGAAGAGAGGTTAAATTGAGAGAGAGAGGTGGAATCTTTTGTGTGTTAAACTTGAAAAAGTAATCTGTGTTTAGTTGAGTATTGGTGTCGATAGTTGAGTAAGCGAATTGAGTGATAGGAGAATTAGAGATTGGTGAGTTGATGGCTTTTTCTGACGAAGCAGAGGGAGCTGTGATAGACTTTTGTTCTGGATGAGTAGTTTTGCTTGTTGGTGGCTTGTTCGCTTTGACGGCTGATGTGCCTGTGCTAATTAAAGCTGCGGAATATGCTGATGGAGTAGTGGGATTTTGAGCTTGTGATTTGTGTATGTTCCTAGCTTTGCGCATTGAACATTTTTTTGTGGTTTTTATTTTTAATATTTCTTTTTGTTGTACATCCTTTTTGCAATCTTTGGACGAGGCTGGGTGATTTTCCACGGAGTTGGCACAATAGGTACGGGTGCATTCTTGAGGAGAGTGGCAGATTGCAGTTAGTGCATGCCGATGCATTTTTGCAGCACTTCGTAGTATGTCCCAATAATTGACAATTACGGCAACGCATGGGTTTGGGTATATATTCGCTTACTTTAACTGAATGCCAAGAAATATGGATTTTTTCGGGTAGTTTGTAAAGATCGAATGAAAGCAAAACAACTCCACTGGGGTTTGCCCTACCATCAACAATTTTGGGGAATTTAAATGCCGAAAGTACACCTTGAGCATTCAACTCTTTCACGTTTTCTTCTTCTGGTATTTTGTTGAGGTATGGAGCATAAATAGTTCCTTTGGTTAAGTTGAGTGTTTCATGCGAAGTGAAATTAATTTTACAAAGCCCAACTAACTCTTTTGCTAATAAAAACTTGTCAGCTACTTGCTTATTTTGCACCAACAGTAACAGATTCCCATCACGTAATTCGGAAATTGATATGATTTCTGCGCTAATCAGGTGTAAAGAACGATGTACAGCAAAGCATGAGAAGTCTGATGTTGTCTCCAAACCAAATTTGACAAGGGATGACGGAAATTCGTTCCAAAATACAGCAGACCTTAAACTTTATTCACTCAGTCAGCAAAACAATAGTATACACTTATATATATGTATGTAGTTATATTAACTTTCATTCCTATTTTTCATTTCTTATAAATTTCAATCCCCGCTGTATTATTCTATTATTAATTTTAATTTCAAGTAGTGATTCAAATGAATTGCTTAAGATTATATTAATATAAATCTATTTGTTTTTCAGCTTTTGTTTTGTGGGATTTAGCTTTTTTCTAGCGGGTTTTTATAAAAATCTGGATTTTTAATCGAAAATAGTTGGCAGCACTGGCTCTAACATACAAAACTGTCAAGGTATCAACAAAAATATTACCGTGGTCTACTAAAGTAGGCCGCGCGTGTACTACACTGTTAATTTTTTTTTGAGAAAATATTAATTACTGATTAATTAGAATCTGACTAACCAAATTATTTAATTAATCAGGATTTTGTTTAATCAAAAAACTAACCTATTAATCGCACGTCCTTAGTTATAATTTGAAAACGTCCCTATTTTTCTGACACATAATATTGTGTACGGGGTGTTGTTTTCAGACAAATGAACATACAAGTTTATGAAAGATGATAGTAGCTTTTCGTAATATTTTGCTATAGATTTACAACGATGTATCATTTATAGAAATCGGATATTAAATCAAAATGTTATAGAAAACCCGTTTTGGCTGGTGTTACGGGGTACCGAAAAAAATTTTCCACTCCTGATATACTCTTCATAGTGAGTGCTCATAATGGCACATTGTTTGGAATATACTTTTATCGTTCACAGATTATAAATCTTTTTGTTGCTGTTATTATGGATAACTTTGACTATTTAACACGTGATTGGTCAATTCTGGGACCACATCATCTGGACGAATTTATACGCCTGTGGAGTGAATACGATCCTGATGCGAAAGGTCGCATTAAGCATTTAGACGTAGTTACACTTCTGCGAAAAATATCGCCGCCTTTGGGATTTGGGAAATTATGCCCACATCGAATGGCTTGTAAAAGACTTGTATCTATGAATATGCCACTTAACTCTGACGGAACTGTTCTTTTTAATGCTACATTATTTGCTGTTGTACGAACCTCTCTCAGAATTAAAACAGATGGAAATATTGATGACGCTAATGCGGAATTGCGTACAACAATAAAGCAGATTTGGAAACGCACTAACCCTAAGCTTTTAGATCAAGTCGTGCCGCCACCAGGAAATGATGATGAGGTTACAGTTGGAAAATTCTATGCGACGTATTTGATTCAGGATTACTTCAGACGCTTCAAAAAACGTAAGGAGCAAGAGGGTAAAGAAGGGCAATTAGAAAACGCCACAATTACACTCCAAGCAGGTTTAAGGACGTTACACGAGGTATCACCTGCACTAAAGCGAGCAATATCTGGAAATTTAGATGAATTATCTGAGGAGCCTGAGCCAATGCACAGGGTAAATATCAAACAAATACACTAATAAATTTTACCACATATTCATTATCGCTTTGAGAAATTCACGTATTTTTTTCAAATTGCACTGAGAAAAGAGTTTATTTACGTCAACTAAATATGTATGTTTCTCTCAACACATGATTTGGTTATAGTTACATTATTTGATTATAGTTACCAAATCATGTGTTGGGAGAAATATATTCACCTTGCTTTTTTGTGAGTGTACTAATTTTTATATCGCACATAACATAACCGGCTACCACTGACCTCAATTAAAATATAATAGGGGTATTCACGATCCGGTGCATACTGTCTAGCATGGTTCATAGATAGCATAAATAGCATGATTTTTGTTGTTTCATGTGTTCAAACAACAACAAAATTAGCCAATCATTCTATCTATGCACCATGCTAGACAGTATGCACTGGATCGTGAATACCCCTAATATTGATTTTGCTATACAAAAAATATGCAGGGGTTTCATATAGAAATTATGTTTTGTTATAGCCCATAGGATACGACTGTACTTATAGTTTTTTCCATCACTTCGTTTACTACTTTTTTACAAACAAATATAATAAAACCAGCGTTTGAAATTGCTTTCATTTTTCTTTTTCATTTGCTTCCACTTTGCTGTGGTTGTGAGAATTTTAAAAGCCAACAGCAAAGCGAAAGTAAAAACAAAAAAATTAAACTGTACTGTCGATTTGCTGCCAAGATAGTGGCAGCGCGACAGTAAAGCGACAGCAGTACGAAGAAAAAATGCAATTCGACTGTTGCTGTACTGTGAAGACCTTCACAGCACGAACGCAAATCAACAGCAAAAGGAATTTCGACTGTTGCTGTACTGTGAAGCAGGGATGAAAAAGTAGGTACAATTGCACCTTTTTCCGACGTTTGATGACTTAAAGGTACATTAGGTACAGTCACTAGATTTTAGGTACAATCATCTTTTGATCAGATGCATTATTAGTTTTTTTTCCTTTACCATGCTAATATATTTACTTGTAGGTACGGGAGAAGTTTCGCTTTCATTTTGAAGAATAAACAATTCTAGAGAAAAGTGGTCAAAAGGAAGACATAAAAAAAACCAGGATGTCTTCAAATTTCATATTTTTAGATGAGAACTACAGCTATTTGACCCATACTCGCTTTTTGATTTCTGGAAATATATTTAAAATGCTTTCGAAGTTACTTACGGCACATTGATTACATTCTCTAGATTTGCTGCACCTATTAAAAGGAATCGGATAAATTAGCGACTTCCTGTTGTTTTATAAAAAGTTGGATAAAGAAGTATACTTCGCAAAGTGTGTTTTTTTGTCTTTTTCGCCAATATTTTTCAGTAGTCAAAATTAGACAAAAACAATGCTTCTCCGATTCCCATTAGACAATAGTCTATAGATATAGGCTCAGTTGAAAAACCTAATCATGTTTAAAGTACATATATCTTTTGTATTCATGTTTTAAATAAAATTTATAAAAAAACAAGTAGGAGCAGCGCTGTCTTCGGCTATGCCGAAGACTTCATACCTTTCATGAACATCTGCAAATTTTACTTTGACAGCTTTTGAATGCATCTGCATACATCGATAGAGGAGTTACATACTTATATAAAAATCGCATCTAAACAATCAGAGGTATGGAACATATACCTTATATTAGCACCAATCTAAGTGATTTTCACTGCTATGTGATCGGTATGTAAACCGGTAACACAATTTATTGGGTTTAGTTTCCTACATAAAGGTGATATATCGCAAAAACTGGTATCTGAAAAATCGCTGGTATAGGAGATAAAGCTTATACAGCATAGATTTTGACGATTTTCTCAGTAGACTTTGTATTATTATTTATAAAATATCTTACGAAATTTATCGGTTTTAGCTGTTCAAATAAAGGAGTTTTACAGTAAAATGCCATATTTGAACAATCAGATGTATGGAAGATACATATATGTTGTAGTCATCCGATCCTTGTTATTTTCACTGTAAGTATTCTGTTAATTATGAGTGAAAATGGTGCGAAATTTCATGTTCCTAGCTGCATAAATGGAGGAGTTATGATAAAAGACCTTATATCTGAACAATCAGTTGTATGGGGGCTGCCGGTTATAGTGACCCGATCTTTGTTATTTTCGCTGTAAGTCTTCTGTTGATAATGAGTTAAAACAGCGCGAAATTGCATGGGCCCAGCTACATAAATGGAGGAGTTATAACGAAAAATCTCATATCTGACAATCAGTTGTATGGGAGTTATAGGTTATAGTTACCCCATCTTTTTAATTTTCACTGTAAGTTTTCTGTTGATAATTATTGAAAACAGTACGGAATTTCATGTTCCTAGCTATATAAATGGAGGAGTTATAACGAAAAATTTTATATCTGAACAATCAGTTGTATGGGAGCTATAGGTTATAGTTACTCGATCTTTGTAATTTTCACTGTAAGTATTCTGTTTTTAATGGGTGCAAGTACTGCAAAACTTCATGTTCCTAGCTGCATAAATGGAGAAGATATAACGAAAAATCTCATATCTGAACAATCAGTTGTATGGGAGCTAAATGTTATAGTGGTCCGATTCTTCCGGTTCCGACAAATGATTAATACATTATAAAAATACACCGACCTACCAAATTTTATCCGGATATCTCGAAAACTGAGAGACTAGATTGCATACAAACAGACGGACAGACAGACAGACGGATATGGCTAAATCGACCCAGCTCGACGTTCTGATCATACAAGTATACATTTTAATGGGTCTCTCTTTTTTTATTCTGGTACTTACAAACATCGGACCAAAGTTATAATACCATTTCATGCTCATGAAAGGTATAAAAACTACAAATAAATGATGTAACTTTTTTAGGTACAATCTGACTCATTCAGGTACATTTATTTTGTCTTTTATCACACAAATACATACATACATATGTATGTATGTAGATATTAACTTGCAAAGCCTCTAGTTAAATATACAACCTAAGATAACTTTTCATATCCACTATTATTATTTAGTCGAAAATCACTTAAACATATGTATGTAATTAGCTTAGCGATATATATTTCTAACAGATTGGACCTACAGTAGGGAGCAGAAATCGGTATATATAAATTTTGCGACGAGAAACTCAAATTTGAACTCAGTTTTAAGTTATCTCGTTTAGTTTAGCCGTAATGATGGAAAAAGGGAAGACCGTCTGTAGGCGGTCTTATCGGGTTAGACGAAAAATAAAAAATAGCTATTGAATAAAGATATTTTATGGAAATGCATTTTTTTTATTAAAAGGATTATCAAAACTTACATATATAAAATGCTATAAAGACTTAGAATTTAAATTAATTTTGTGTATGGAATGTCAAAAAGCAGTTTTTGTCTTGCTTGATGCACAAATTGAGGTTACATTTCATGCAATACATTTGCGTATCAGATTGTTTGCACTGCTTACACCATTCTTGCTTACACCCAGCATTGTTGGAAAATCAATGATCAAACTTATCATATCGCTCATCATCTGTCGGTATTTTAGCTCTTTTACCAACATCAGATTTAGTTACTGTCGCACCCGTTGACGGTCTTCCGAAATTTTTCTGTTTATATTTACATAAGCCAGATGCAATTGATTCACGAAATTCTGGTAACGACGGCAAATCATTTACTGAAACGTTTGCATTGATTCTCCTATGCAGTATATATGCATTTGTTATGGTCATATCAACGCGGTGATAAAATATTTTTATCATTGCGTTACGTGTTTTCATCCGTATGTGATACCTCCCCATCAATCCATCCATTAGGTCAACACCTCCCATATCCCATATGCAATTCAACTACATGCCCTGATGTTGAAGGTATGTCGTCTGCCAAAATGATACTCTCTCAACGACATCACCGAAATCGCTAATATCGATTGGAAAGGCCCCTGAATTGATAAACGCATCACTGGCATCAGCTTGATTCATTTCACTCAAGCAAGTTGAAATTTCCGTATCAAATCTATCTTGCATTACTTCCACTGAATCATCAGGACGAAAATCTGGATCTAAAAGGCTATCATCACTATCAAATTCGCGATCCTCGTCCAACTCTTATTCCGATTCAAATGAGGCCATCAACGCTTCGATTTCCTCCTCCGTCAACTTGCTCGCATTGTATCTCCTCTGGCAATTATTTTCGCAATCTCCTTGTTTTTTCCTCATGTTTAACCCTAGAGAGATAACCCTATTGGAAGTTACGGAGAAGATAACCATACGTCTGTGGGACGTATCATAGTTTTTCTTTATGGTGACAATATTTTTGGAAATATTTTTTACCTTTTTGTACTGACGTTGGTTCTTTATATATTTCCTTATTTTTTAAATGCATTTTTGGAGAAACTTTTTTTTATTATGTAAGAAAAAATCACATTTTCAGTATTCTTATAAAATAAACAAAAAAAACAAGTATTTTGTAAAAGGAACTGCCGTTTTCTTTAAAACTAAAATGAACACATTTCTTTCACTTTTTAAGCTTATTTAGATATAACATTTATGATAAATAAAAAAAAATATTAAGTATGGTCAAATCAGGTACAAGTTTTGCACACTTCATTTTTATGTTCCCCGCATATAGGCTTAGTACATTTTACACACACCATTTTAGACATACGCCTTATTTTTGAGGGGCAATAGGAACAGTATCTTTTTTTCTTTGGTTCAGGTTCTTCTCTGCCTCCATTATTGTCTCTTTCAACCTGTTGAGGCAATGCATTTTTTATAGTTCGCTTCAAAGCGTTACTCAAACTAGGGGCCTCCAAGCGCCTTTCCATCCATGGCGATGTCAACGAACTGGATAAAGTTTTCATAAAGTTTCTTCGACCAGACGGTTTTTGGTTTCGAGACTGCAGGTTGTGGCAATAAATAACGTATGAATTTACAAAAGCTATGTTGAGCAGTCCGTAAAATATTGCCATAGGCCAACGGTTAGTTTTCCTTGAGCACGACATTATTGAACACATTTGGTCGAGCGTGTCGACTCCTCCTTTTGTTTGGTTATAATACAAAACCATGTCTGGCTTACCACTACTTTCATCGATACTGCCTTTTTCGTTGCAGGATGAGAGCATGAACACCATTTTAGAAGGCTTTGGTTTATAGGACAAAAGCGTTAAAGGTCCATCATAACAAAATCTGGCACTTCCAACCTCTCGCGATCGTGAATTTTTCATTAATTTCGGAATTTGACGTTTATTGGACCTTATAGTTCCCACCAAAGTCAATTTGTACGGCTCTTTTAACAAGTTCTTTGCCAGTGGAACTGACGTAAACCAGTTGTCACAAGTAATATTGCGAAAAGTCCCATGTATTGGTTTGGATAATTCCTTCACGTAATATTCCCCCAAAGGGACGTTGTTAGTATTAGTCGATTTGCCTAGGTATGGAATGGCATTGAACATATATTTTGTGGCACTGTCGCAAATCATTACAATTTTGATCCCATATTTATTTGGTTTATTGGGAATGTACATCTTAAATGGACATCGGCCACGAAAACCCAGCAACTGTTCGTCAATTGTGGTATGCGACCCCGGTGTGTAACTGGTTTGGCATTGTTCAATGAACATATCCCACACTTTTCTGACAGGCAAAAACCGGTCATTAGGTGGAAGAGAAGGTCGCAATGCTTTGTCATCCATTCGCAGGCATCGAATCAAAAATTTAAACCTATCGCGACTCATAGCTGAAGTATGTCTTCGAACCATTTTGATTTGCTGGCGAATCCTAGCAGTCCTTCCAGAGGAGCTTTCCCCAAGATATCCAGATTCTCGAAGAAGTGGTCCCCAAGAAACTTGAGGCATTTTCCTCGAAGTGCTGGACACTCGCAAAGGAAGTGCTGGACGGATTCTAACTCCTCCTCATCCCTGCAGCTTCTACAGAAATCATTATGCGGGGCTCCGAACCTGGCGGCCATGTGGCCAATGGTCCAGTGTCCCGTTAGTATTCCTGTGAGAAGGCTGACGTTTGACTTTGAAAGCCTTAATAGACTCCTTGTTCTTCGTTCATCGAGCCGTGGCCAGAGTGATCGCGATACCCTGCAGGTGTGAAGGTTTACCCACCTACTGTTGATAGCTGCCCTCGTCAGTCTCTCGACTTCTGAAGACAGAAATCGCAGGGGGGGTTTCACGATTTGGGTCGCTGTAGGTATTATCAAATATTTCATCGGTTGCCAGATGGTTATCTTTTAACGCAGCTGTCAAAACGAGAATTCCAATCAGAGCGCGGAGTTCGTGTTCACTTGTATCCCTATAAGTTGCTGTCGTCATTCCATCTTTACGTTTCAGGGATATTTCCACATTTGTCCATTTTACAATTTCCAGAATAATATCGTCGGTAAAAAATGCATTGAAGCAGGAAAGGGGCTCAAGCAATGATTTACATTGTCTAGTAGGACCTCTTGCCGTTCGAACAATGTTGGATAAAGAAACTCTGCCAACGTTTTTACCTTTCGACGTTGTCCAGCAGTACTTACTTATGCTTCTAATAGTAGGTTCAGAAAACGTAAGAATACGGCTATCTAATGAAGAAACACAAATGGAAGATCCTGTAACTTGGTCCTCCAATAAAGCTGTGTTGATATCAGGATCTTCACTGGCGATTTCCTCATCTTCGACATCGCTCTGAACATCATCTTCAAATAATTCATTTTCTGTTTCACTGTTATCAGATGATTCCAGATCGTCCGATAAACCTTGCAAATACGTACTTATTTCAGTGTCATTTAAGCATCCATTTCGGGCCATTGTTCTTGGTTTAACTGATGAAAAAACGAAATCACGATCAAAACAAATTTATTCAAATTGAGTGTTAAAGTCACACAAAAGCTAACCATACGTCTCCGAGACGTATGCGATCGCCAAAACTCAAAGAGTATCGAACTTACCACAACAAAATAACCACCACCGGCAAGCTACTGTAGACGACTGAGAAAAATAAAAACAGCAACGTGGTGCTAAAACATTCGAGAGAGGGAGAGCGAAAAATTAAAAAGGCATACATCTCTCAGACGTAGGTTATCTCTCTAGGGTTAAAAACAGTGATTGCAGCTTACCGAGCTATTAGGTGAATTCACGCACAACAATTTTCACGTAAACCGACAAGACGGTCTTCAAAAAACGATGTCCACAGCACAGAAAATAGCACTTATTGCTCCAAATTAAATATTTTCGTAGTAATATAAAATATTTCGCACGCACTAATAGTTTTTTTCCGTACGTGTGGCAATTATTAATAAACTTTTTCTGCGACATAAGTAGCACAAAGTTTTTCTTTAAATTAACGGACACTACTTTGTAACGGACGCAAGTAATAAAAAAAAAAGAAAAGAGACGGTTTGATGGATGAAATTCTAGGTGCAATCCCGTATTCCTCGGACTCGGACTAGTGAAACTGTCAACAAATAAAAATTCGCTCAGAGCGAGAGAGTAACATTGAAAAGTACGGGATCGCTTTCTAGTAAAAAATGGTAACTTCTGTCAACTTCAACATAACCTCCAAATTTTGGTTGTAAATTTTTGCTTATTTTGTATGTAAACACACTCAGCTGCACATGTAAATAACCAAAAATAGTTTCAAATTCATTAGAATCCACTTAAACAAGTAATTAAATACTTTTCAACATGAATTAGCAGAGTGCAATTTTCTTTTGTATACAATTTGGTTGCCAAACACACTACAGCTGATCGTTTGACACATTTACCAGAATTTACCAGCAAAAAATTCTCGGACTAAAACTTCTGACAGAGAGAGAACCGTATTTACTCTCTTTTTTGTCCTCTCAATAGTCAGAGAACCGAGTACGGGATCGATTTCCAGTAAAATCTGACTGATTCTGACTATTTCTGGCTAGTCCGGACCCGTACGGGATCGCAACTACTATTTGCAGGCCGTTGAATTAAAATCAGAACTATTACAGTTATTTATCGATATTTTTAAAAAATATGTAGAGACCGTCTCTAGACGGTCTTATCGGTTAGGGCGTTAAATTTGCTCCCATGCTAAGAACTCTGTCTGAATTAAATAATATTCCTAACTTGGACCCGTCTTTGTTGCTTGGAGCTGTCCGGAGCCTACTGTATAATTATTTTAACTAGTTCCTAAGCAATTCCTTTCTGTAGTCAGTAAGAAATTAGTGTTTCATATGACTTATGAATAAATAAATAAATAAACAAATATAAAGCTGTGCTGTGCTGTTCGAACATAGCTTTGGCAGTTAAAGCGACAGCACATAAAAAGCGAATAGGGACTGCTCTGTGGCTGAACTGTTTGAAATTTCGCAGCCAAAGCAACAGAAAAGCAAAATCAAACCCACATTTCAGCTGTGCTGCGCTTTAGCTTTGGATATGTGCGCAGCAAAGCAAAGTCACAAAAGTTTCAAGAGGAAAGAATTGATTTCGCAGCACAGCAACAGCAGGGTTGTTAGTGCTGTTGCTGCTATGCTGACAGTTTTTCAAACACTGGTTTCCCATTTA
Source organism: Rhagoletis pomonella (assembly GCF_013731165.1). NCBI lineage: Eukaryota > Metazoa > Arthropoda > Insecta > Diptera > Tephritidae > Rhagoletis > Rhagoletis pomonella. The sequence continues at coordinate 40,959,701 of NW_023458563.1, forward strand.
AAGAACCAAAAACTTGAATTCAACAAAATTGAAGCATGTAAAGCAAATAGAAAACACAAAAGCAAATGAACCAGAATTGCTTTAAAGTACTTGAATGAGGTAAATCTGGTGTAATTAAATTTGAAAAAACTAGTTTGAATATCATTTTGGAACCATACTATGGTGTTAGTGATTCTGCGTCGATGGAAGAAACTTTTGATAAATATAAGCCAGAGTTAATCAAATTGGAGATTCTTGTATTTCCTTTTAATACTTTGAATGGATAAATAATCATGTAAAAGTCGGGGTACGGTTCGGATTTTTGTACAATGATTTGGGTTCTTGTAGCACACGCTTGAAATATGAACTTTTCCGTAAATTTTGGAGTGAATTCAAAAATACTGTGGCGTAGCCGCAGTTGAACTGATGAAAGTTTTTTGTAATAATACAGTTTTCTTTACGTCCGCAAACGATTTGTTTTTCTACAATTGGGAATTTTAGGTTTTTATATTATCGGTTTAAAATATTTAAATAATCGAAGAGAAAGGACAAAGCTACTGAAAATCGCTATATTACAATTAGCTAACTAATCTAATCTAAAAAGCTTATATAAGCAGCTTCGTCAATCCATTTTAAAATTATCCGATACTATCGATAGTTTCAATGCAAACTATCGAAAACATCGAATGGGATGACTATCGAGTTTTATAGCTCTTCAAAGCACGGCAGTCATTTCTCTTCTGTGCCAACTGACGCCAATTGGAAACGCCAAGTGAAGTCTAGTCCTTCTCCACCTGTCAAGTCCTTTCCATCGCAGTGGGGCCTCCCTCTTTCTCTGCTACCACCAGCGGGTTCCGAGTTGAATACTTTCGGAGCTGGAGCGTCGGTGTCCATTGGAACGACATGGACAAGCCAGTGGAGCCAATGTATTTTAATTCGCTGCATTATGTCGATGTCGTTGTAAAGCTCATGCAGTTCGTCGTTCCATCGTCTGCGGTACTCGCCGTCGCCAACGCGTAAAGGCCCGTAAATCTTCCGCAAAATCTTTCTCTCAAACACTCCAAGAGTCGCCTCATCGGATGTTGTCATTGTCTATGCTTCTGCGCCATATACCAGCACGGGCATGATGAGTGACTTATAGAGTGTGGTTTTCGTACGTCGAGAGAGGACTTTACTACTGAATTGCCTTCTCAGTCCAAAGTAGCACTCGTTGGCTAGAGCGAAATTATAACTGTTAACAGCGACGTGTTTGCCAAGGCGCGAATGCGCTGACTGTTTGTTTAATGACAGGAAATACTTTGTCTTGTCCTCGTTTACCACCACACCCATTCGCTTTGCTTCCTTATCCAACTTGGAAAAGGCAGAACAGACTTCGCGGTTTTTGTTCCCGATGATGTCGATGTCATCAGCATAAGCCAGCAATTGCACTCTCTTGCAGTAAATTGTTCCTGAGCGGTTCAGTTCTGCAGCTCTTATTATCTTCTCCAACATCAGATTAAATAAGTCACATGAAAGGGAGTCACCCTGTCTGAAACCCCGTTTGGTGACGAACGGCTCGGATAGGTCTTTCCCAATTCTAATGAAGCTGGTGGTATTACTCAACGTCATTTTACACAAGGGGATGCCAAATTCAGGCATAGCGGCGTATAGGCAACTCCTTTTAGTGCTGTCGAAAGCGGCTTTAAAGTCAACATATAGGTGGTGAGTGTCGATCCTTTTCTCTCGGGTCTTTTCCAAGATTTGGCAAATTGTGAATACCTGGTCTATGGTGGAATTGCCAGGTCTAAAGCCAAACGTTTAAGGTCCAATCAGTTCGTTGACTGTGGGCTTCAGTCTTTCGCACAATAAACCGATAAGACCTTATAACCTATGCTTAAGAGGCTGATCCCGCGGTAGTTGGCGCGAATGGCGTGGTCGCCTTTCTTGTGGATTGGGCAGAGCACACTTAAATTCCAGTCGTTGGGCATGCGCTCACCTGACCATATTCTTCACAAGAGTTGATGCATGCACCTTATCGACTCCTCGCCGCCGTACTTGAAGTGCTCAGCTGGCTTGCTGTTAGCTCCAGCAGCTTAGTTGTTTTTGAGCCGTGTTATTGCTATTCGTGTCTCGTGGAATCACCGTCATCATCGACTGCGGGCTCGGGTTCTTCTTCTCCACAACTTTCCGTGCTGCTACCATTCAGTAGGGTGGAAAAGTGTTCCCTCCATAATTTAAGTACGTCCTGAACATCGGTTACTAGGTCGCCATTGTTGTTCTTACATGAGTACGCCCTGTTATTGAAACCTTCCGTAAGTCGCCTAAATCTCTGGTAAAATTTTCGGGCATTCTTCCTGTCGGCCAGCATTTCAAGCTCTTCGCACTCACGCATTTCGGCCTCTCTCTTCTTATTGCGGCAAATACGTCTCGATTCCCTCTTCAGATCCCTATAGCGGACTCACATAGCGCGTTGCGCCCGATTGCAGAGTGGCCCTGTAGGCGGCATCTTTTATCTCTGCAGCTTCCTGACACTCCTCATCGTACCAGTTGCTTTTTCGTGCTCTCTGAAATCGGCCTATTTATTCGGCGGTGGTACCTAACGAGCAGCAAATGTGGTTCCACTGCTCGCATGTGTCGTGGATTGCAGGGTTTCGACGTTAAGCTTTCCCTGCATATTTGGGCGCACATTTTTTGCTGCACTGAGGCGGGTGCGTATCTTGGCTGCAACACGATAGTGGTCCGAGTCGATGTTTGGGCCTCGGAGTGTGCGTACTTCTAAAACACTGAAAGCGTGCCTTCGGTCTATCAGAACATGATCGATTTGGTTTCGCGTTTTTCGGTCCGGAGACAGCCACAATTCAATGCTGTACGCATTTAGTCAATAAAATTTCGTGTGCGGCGTTGGCACATAGGGAGAATATTCGTTTAACAAACCTGAGCATCCTGGTTCGAATCGCACCTGGTGCAAATTTTTATTTTTTAAAAGTGGCTAGTCGCTTTTAGTACCCATTCGGGTATAAAGGTGAACGATTAGTCTCTTCATAGGACATGCTCGAACAAAAGCGAAGGTATTAGTCCCATATTCCTTTGCGATTTCTCCCGGAGTAATCCGGGACTAGCCGCATTTTTTACAGGGTACGTACATATATGTATACATACACATAAACTAACTATAGTTTTTTGATAGCATATGGCGCTGCTTCTATATTTACCGGGTTTAAGTGACTTTGAATCATTTATATCCCCTAGGGGGGTGAAATAACACAAACGGCAATAACGCAAATTTGTGTTATTT
>NW_023458563.1:40962963-40972961 GCF_013731165.1 Rhagoletis pomonella
TTCGCTACGTCTTCGTAAACGAGTGCTGATAATACAGAAATTTTAGCTGAAAATAAAACTCAAAACAATATCCTCTGTGTTATACATATGCTGCGAACAGGAACGGCAACTTTTGTTTGTTCCATGCCATGGCGGAAGTATACCAGGTGAAGTAATTAGAGCGAGAAGAAAGATTTTGACCCTGCCTTATATGAAAAATTGCCTTTAAAATTTTGACTATAAGGCAGCCGAATGTCAAAAAATAAAGCGAAAAAGCTGTTTTGTTACATCACCTATTTATTACGCCATGGTTCCATACAAACATTTTAAGGTTTTCCAGAAATATTTTCAAGATATTAAAAAGTATGCAGACAAAATTCATACAAAAGCGCTATTTCCAAATTGCCCAGCAGCTATTAAAGACGACGCTTTCCCTATATTTTGTTTCAAAAGTAAAAATATTTGTTTAATAATACTTTTAAAATAAACAAAGTTCAAAGGTTCACGTGGTCCAAATTTATGCGGTAGCGTACATAAAAAAGAAAAAATACCCTGCTATAAAATTAAGAGACAGTCTGGCAAGCGCTAGGCAGTTGCGAGTTTTCAGATTTATTGATTTTAAATTGTTGCGTTCCGCTTACAATAAATATTTTTTTTATAAAATATGTAACAAACATGGAATCTGTAAAAGAAAAGAAAAAACGAAAAAAATATTCAAAAATCGAATCTTAACAAGTAAGAAAGTCTAAGTTCGGACGGAGCCGAAAATTACATACCCGGCGCAAGTATTAAATATATGTTTTTTCACCTTTCCGAAACCTACCGCTAGATGGTAAGTCGGGGTGTATCAATTTTGAGTAAATTAGCGTCCTTAAATTTCGAAATATTGAAGTTTAAAGCATTTCTGAAATTTACCTTTATATGAAAAGCGGCCTCAATTTTAGTCCAATTTCAATTTGAGTAAATAAGCGTCCTTAAATTTCGAAATATTGAAGTTTAAAGCATTTCTGAAATTTACCTTTATATGAAAAGCGGCCTCAATTTTAGTCCAATTTCAATAAATTTCAACGTTTTGCTTTTATGTGGCAAGCAAATACCGAGTTTGGTACAAATTGGTAGCACGGTTACCGGGCGGTGCCACGCCCATTTTCCAAAATTTTAATACAGACGTATTTCTTGGTAAAGAATTGTTGCAAGCGTAAATTTTGAATAAATTAGCTTCAATATTTACTGATTTATCGAAGACTTTGTATTTCTCTAAATTACCGTTATATGGGATGTAGGCGTGGTTATTGTCCCATTTTTTTAATTTTCGGCCATTATGTATGCTGTACCAAGGCCAACAACTGTGCCAAGTTTGGAAGAAATTGGTGCAGCGGTTACCAGGTTATACACATGTAACCATAAGTCCAAAAATTTATAATATTCTTATTTTTCGTCTGAAAATTATTGTAAATATCAATTTTGAGTGAATTATCTTCAGTAGTTACTAAAATATCGCAGTTTTAGTATTTCTGGAAATTAGCGTTATATGGGAAGTGGGCGTGGTTATTGTCCGATTTCGCCCATTTTCAACCTACCTTGGATTAATGGAAACCTACATACCAAATTTCGTTGAGATATCTCAATTTTTGCTCGAGTTATCGTGTACACAGAGGGACGGACAGACGGACGGACAGACAAACATGGTTAATCGACTTCTCTATTCATTCTGAGCATTTATGTATACATTTGTCTATATCTATCTTGATTCGATGTGGCTGTTACAAACAACCGTTATGTGAACAAAATTAATATACCCTTGTGCACAAGTGCTCTCGGGTATAAAACGTTTTCGTATAAAAAAACACTGTCCAAAATGGAACCGGTTAAAAACTAGTTGGAAAGTAATGACAGTTGCCACCGCCAATGACATCGCCGTGTAAAACTGGGCAGTTGAAAGCATTGCTTGGGTATTAAGCTAGAACTAGTACTGTCGGAAAAAATCTAGTTATATGCTAGTTCTGAGCTATTAAGATTTTCTGCAGGGTATTTCTATGAATTCATACCTCCCCCTTTTTTGAATTCGGTTTAAAATGTTTGAGTTCTTTGTTAATTTTGGTAAATAAAGTGCAGTTTATGAAACTTTAAAAAGTGTACAGATTTATTAGTACATACTGTACATAAAACTGCATAAATGTATTTTTTAGTGTTTTCTGGTGATATATCTCTAGACGTGTAAACCCCTCCCAAAATATATTCCTGGATGCGCCCCTGAATGATACATTATTGCATATTATAATCTTCTTTTATTTTTAAGGTTTGAAGGCAGGGCTTACGCTATTGATATCAAAGAATCTTATGACAGTATGGCTGAAATATTATATGTCATAGATTACAAAATGCACAAGTGGCTATTTAATTGTCGCAGATTTGAAAGTACTAGCAATTTTTAATGGCATGCAGGGCGGTAACACAAAACATCCATGCTATTTTTGTGAATGGGACAGTCGAGCAACTAGCCTACAATACGTTCAAAAAGATTGGGTTCCACGTACGTCATTTGTAGTTTATGAAAAGAAAAGTATATTTAAATATTCCTCTAGCTAATCTAACGGACATTATTTTACCACCGCTGCATATTAAACTGGGTTTAATAAAGTAATTTGTGAAAACACTTGACACAAATGGTCCAACATTCAAATATATTGAACAATTTTTTTCACGAATAACGTACGCGAAATTAAAGAAGGTACAAGGGTATTTTTACATGATATAAAACAAAATTAAATTATATTTTTAGCTAGTATTTTTGTCGGTCCACAAATACGGGAACTGATTAGGGACGGCAATTTTTTTCAAGAAAGACATCTTTAGAAAAAAAAGCATGGACAAGTTTTTCTTCTGTGTGTGGAAATGTTCTTGGAAACAAAAACATTATGAAGACATAGTAAGTGACATGCTGTCTGCCTGCCATGCCATGGCATGCAATATGTCCATTAAATTGCACCATCTGCATGCTCGCTTGAATATAGTTCCAGCAAATTTAGGCCAGATGAGCCATGAACAAGGTGAACGATTTCACCAGGAAATTCTAAAGATTGAACAGTGTTAATATGCTCTCCAACTACTGTTGGTCTCTTAAAAGAGTTACTAGCATAGGGCTGCCATACGTCCCCATTTGCAGGGCATGCCCTCGTTTCGGACCCTTTGTCCCGTGTCCCCGTTTACAACCAAAATGTCCCCGTATAATGCTTGGGACAACACAATTTAATTTGCTTTTGAAAATTTTAAATGGATGGCGGAAAACTATTTAGTCTAGTCGAGAGTCGCCCGAATATTTTTCTTCCGCCCGTAAGGAATACGCGAATTTGAAAGTGAACAATTTTGGGCGATAAGGTTGATTGCCTTTCCTAATTACAAATTAGAAACAAGCAGTCCGCATATATCGTTTCAATCGATAGTTGAAAAAGTGTCATCTTTAGTAGTCAGTTGTAATTATCGCAAAATTGTGTTGCCAAGAAAAAAAAAACATTATATTTACTTGCATGGCTGCGTTGCTGATCAAAATTAAAGTTTACGTATACGCGAAAAGAGACCCTGTAGCGTGTAATATGAGTTAGTTATACAATGTTCTGACCGACAACAAAAACACCTTGAAAACGAGTTTTGGGATTGTGGGCTGAAGGCTGTTCACACCTGCTGGTAGTGTTTTAATTGACATTTCTTACATCCTTTGTTTACAGTTATACTATAACAAAACAAAACCAAAATTCTTTTCTTTCATTTCCTTTCCATTAACAACCTTTTACTTTTATTCTTATTTTAATTTGGCCAGCCAATTAACAATAAATCTGAACTGGCGCATTAAAGATGATAAAATATGACTTCCACTTCGATAAATATTTTAAAAATTAGTGCGCACACCGATTGGAATGAGTGGAACGCGAGTTTTCAAGTAGTTTTCAGCGAAAACTGGTTTTCGTTTTATAGGTTTTACATCGACGAAAATTCAAGTTTTAGGTCGAAAACCAGCTCTCATTAGAAGATGGTTAAAAAAACAACTTCTTTAAAAGGTTTTGACGCGTGCACAAAAATAAAACAACATATTTTTCACTAGCACATCGTCTGCTATTGGAAATTTAGCCAAATACGTGTGTACTCTATTGTACAATATACTATTGAACTATGATCTTCGTGCACCACTTTTTTATTTGTTCAGCGAAAAAGAAATAAGAAAAGCCCCAAAAACAAACCAATATATATAATACCCAAAGGCATTTTTTGTCCATGTCATCATATCTGCACCGTTCGTTCGATTTTCGAAAATTAGGTGTGAAATGAAAGAGCTTGGGCCGTTGATGCTAGGACTTACCGTTAATTTTTGCAGTTTATGTTCGGAAATTTTTTTTTATTTGAAAAAATTGCGGAGCACCGTCAATTTAAAAAATGCCAAAAATGAACGGTAAGTCCAAGATACTTAAAATTTGCAATTGGTTGCTAAAATTTGATGTGCTACAAAACTGGATTCCAAAATTTTGTCTATAGATGCTGATCAAGAAGTTTGGTCAAACTTTGCAGATTTTTCATAATTTTTGCACAAAGTTTGAAATTTGGTTTTATATCGTGTGTGTTAAGTAACCAGTTATACTTTCATAAAAAACAATATAACATTAAATAAAACAAAGAAAAATAGCCAAATCTTACTAAAAGGTCTAGCCCTAGTTTTTATTTGGTTCACTGTATGTGTATCTCGGTAACCGATTTATAAATTTGTACCAAACTCAGTGCAATTATTGACCTTGGCACAAAAAGCTATATGTTGAAAATTTTCGAAATCGGTCTAAAATTACGCCCACTTTCGATTTCTAAAAAACAACGCGTAAAAAAGTTTTAAAACGTATGGTGCTTTGCTTTAAAATGTTGTACCACGTTGGATGTTGTATTCTAGCACCTAAAGGAACGTGTACTAAAAATTTCAGACATGTGCTCACGGTTTAAAAAAAAATATTTTTTTTTCACACAAAAATTCGAAGTTTGTGAGAATTGCCCAAATACGTTCTTTCAGTAAAAATGTTTTTATGATCTTAATTTATTATGGTTTATGCAATTCCGTTTTTGTATGTATTAAAACAGAGCATCAACTAAATTTTCCTCTGCAATTGAACGAGATTATAAGTGTAAAGATGATTGGAATAAAAAACGAGAGTTTGACTAAACTTTTGCAAAGGGTCCCCGTTTGAGGCCAAGCAATTGTGGCAGCCCTATACTTACGGTGACCATCCGTCCTGTATTATACGGGACAGTCCTCTTTTTTGACCAATTGTGCTGGCAATTAATTTATTTTATACGGGACGCCAAATGTTCTGTATTTCTTTTAATGTCCTGTATTTGTCCCGTTTTCGGGTTTCGGTATTTCGACGCCTTAAAGGCTCATTAAAATGACATGCCTATGAAGCAGTCTGAATGCCTGTGTTTCGAATCGAGGAGCACAAACAGTGACTAAAATATAAATTAGGATTCTACAATTTAGCAAGATTCGGCTATATTTCTTTTGTTTATTTAATGTTTATTATTTTATTTTTAAGTAAACTCTTTTCCTAACCAAAAAACATATAAATCAAAATTTCCGACTTTGTGCAAAAACTATGAGAAGTAATTCTGCAAATTTTCACCAAAATTTCAAACTTTTTAATCAGAACCTTTAGAAAAAAATTTGGTTGCAGATTTGTAGCTCATTAAAATTTAGTTTAATAAAGTTCAAGTGAAACGTGCTGCTAATTTTCTTCCCTATCAGCTACTTAAAGCTTGCACTTTATCGTACTAGAGTTTAACGAAGCTTTTGTAAACAATTTTTTGGAGTAAAAATCTCGAGAAAAGAAATCCTACAAATTTGTGATGCTACTATAAGGATGCTGTTTCAGGGCTAACACATACATCTAAGATCATTTAAGAAGGTGTTAAGAACTGTTAGCTTTTATGGGAAAAATTTGCAAAATTATTGTTTGTCCCGTTTTCTGCTCGCATAAATATTTAAAGTTATTTTTTGACTTTTTTATTTGAGCAAATAATACCGGGTAATTTTGCTTTTTATTTTTTTAAGGCAAAAATAAAAGTTAAGATTTGCCTTTTATTTTTTTGATTCTTCTCCTTCTGATTTGGATTCTAATAACTCCTCACACAAATACCAGGGTTAGCTCCAATCTAAATATGTATGTATGTACTATGTATAAATACAATACATGAAGGCATTTTTTGTTAACGGCATCAGATCTGCACCGATTGTTCGATTTTCAAAACTGAGGTTCCAAATTAAAGGGCTTGGCCTCCAAATGTACAACAAGGTATGATATATTTGAAAAGGGTTGCCACCTTTTCTAAAGTTATAAAACCAGCACTGCTCGGTGTATTAAACAAAATTAGGTGTAAAATAAAAGGTCAGGGCCTCTAGAAGTGCAAGAAAGTTTAAGTTTTTTGTATAGGGTTGCCACCCGCTTAAACAACGCAAGACTTACAACGTTCGCGCAATTTTAAAAAATAATATAATATGTCATATAAACGGGCTTAGTCTGTAGATCTACAAGGAAGAGCGTATTAGTTTTTTAAAGGGTTGCCAGCTGTTAAAAATGATTACTTTTTTGTGCAGAGCACCGTTCTCTCGATTTTAAAATGAGGTGCCAAATGAAAGGTATTCACCTAGATATGTGCTTTGGGTTTAATTTTTTATTTAAACGTCTGCCGCCTAATTATAAATCTATTATTTGAAATATGATACTCAGTAAAATATCGCAATATGGGCATCAAGCGAAAGGGTTTTTATACTAAATTAATATGTTCGTGCATTTAAGAGTTGCCACCTATTAAAAAATATATAGCTATGAACGGTAAATAACGTATTAAGGCCATTCGATATTGGTATCAATCGACAGCTAGTTAAATGGCTTTTGTGTAAATGTATGCCAATTTTCGGTGGCCTCTGTAGCGTAGTGGTAAGCAGTGTGCGCTTCCACTCCGCAGCGCCTGGGTTCAAGCCCTGGCCAAAGCAACATCGCAAAAAATTTAGAAAAAAGGTTTTTTCTTAACAGCGGTCGCCCTTCGGCAGGCAATGGCAAACCTCCGAGTGTATTTCTGCTATGTAAAACAGCTTCTCATTAAAATACAATCGCCGTTCGGAGTCGGCGTAAAACTGTAGGTCCCTCCTCTTTGTGTGACAACATCAAGGCGCACGCCACAAATCAGAGGAGAGGAGAGGCCAAAACTAACATATGTGTAAGCGCCAATTTATTATTATTATTATGCGTATTTTCGAGAGTTGTCATCTAGTTAATATTGCTTTCGATTGATAGCAATATCGAATGCTCTTGATACATTACTTACCATTCATAGTTATCAATGTGTTTAATAAGTAGCAAATCTATTAAAAACACCAGCATATTAAATTAATCTCAAACCCATATTGTGATATTTTACTATCATATTTTAAACAATGAAGTTGTAATTAGGCGTCGACCCTTCAAATAAACCAAAGCACGTCTATAGGTCAATCCCTTTCATTTGATACCTTATTTTGAAACTCTAGAGAACGGTGTAAATCTAATGCTCTGCACAAAAAAACAGTGTAACAAGTGGCAACCCTTTTTAATAAAATAAGAGGTTCTTCCTTTCAGACCTATTTATATGGCTTATTATATAATTTTTTGAATTGCGCGAACAGTGTAAGTCTTATGTTTTTTAAGCAAGTGGCAACCCTATTCAAAAAAATTAAACCTTCTTGCCCAGCCCGCTCATTCGACACCTAATTTGTTTAATGCAACTAACGGTGCAGATTTTATAATTTAAAAAAAGGGGGCAACCCTTTCCAAAAAAGTTATACCTTGCTGTACATTTAAAGGCCAAGGACTTTAATTTGGAACCTCAGTTTTGAAAGTCGAATAATCGGTGCAGATCTGATTCCGTTAACAAAAAATGCCTTCATGTATTGTATTTATACATAGTACATACATATTTAGATTTGATCTAACCCTGGTATTTGTGTATTAGGGAGTTATTAGAATCCAGAAGGGAGCTTTAAAACTATTATATTCGAGTATACACAATTCTGGAATACTTGGTTTGTAACTTTGACTTTTATTTTTGCCTGAAAAAATAAAAGGCAACAATTACCGATTATTTTCTGCTCAAAAAAATAAAAGGCAAATCTTAACTTTTATTTTTGCCTTAAAAAAATAAAAAGCAGATATAATCGGTATTATTTGCTCAAAATAATAAAAGCCAGATTTTTAAAAGTCATGGAGGAATCACAATTTACAATGTGAGATGAGTCTAATGGTACCTTTGAAAAAACTATAACTAGCATAATTTTTCACTATATTTTAACTTTTATTTTCAGTCTCTGTAAAAACAAACAAAACGAAAACATTTCCAAGAAAAAAGGAAAACACAGATATACTTATTATCACTAAATAAAGCATTACTAAGCCATTTATTATTCGATTTTAATTTACTTATGACTATTGGAAAACTGATTTTGATGTGCTTTTTTATAAAGATCAAATACTTTTCTATTGCCTCACGATCAAATAAGAGCGTGAAGGAAATGAAAATTTGTCGAAAAATTTACGTTTTTTTAATTAAAAGACAAATACTTAGCCTTTCTCCGGACAATTTTAAACTTTTTTCTTTGTTAGAAAGGTAAAACGCGTATCTTTCAAACAGAGAAGACAATTCGAGCAAAAAACAACAAAGTTATAATTTCTTGAAGTTGTAATTTGAAGAATACCAAAGTTTTATTATGTTTGTTATGCTGGATTTCCACTAGGCATTAAATGGCAAGAATTATAAATGACGAATTCGGGCATTAAAAAATAATCGTGTCATTACATTAAAAAATAGTCATTAAGCTCATTTCCACATGGCATTTTCTGAAATGGCATACACTTTTTGTCATTTCAATGCCTAGTGGAAATTCGGCATTAGAAAAAAAAGTAATAAACGAAGTGATGGAGGAAAACTATAAGTACAGTCGTATCCTATGAGCTATAGCAAAACATAATTTTTATATGAGGACCTCTGCATATTTTTTTGTTTACTTTTGTATCACTGTATAATTGTAAATTAAAATTTCAGCGTCACCATACACTATTTGGTACAGTGTGGTCATCCTTCCGGCGACATGGTAACAGCTTTAGATACGATCGCAAAAACCAGAATTCACAATTAAATGGAAATATTGGTGGCGCTGAATCGACACCTCCTGTGGCTGACTCTTCTGAAGCAAATACCATGTATTCTGCCAATCGTTGCAGTGTAGCTGATAGTATAAATCATATTACAAAAAGTATCATGCAAGCACGTTTCGGTTCGCAGCCAACCGAAGGTGGCGGTAGTAATAGCCCTGATTACCATGATTTTAATATCCGCGGCGACATGCGAACGTTTAGTGAAAGCATATCGATGCGTCCACTTGTCATGAATAGTGGTAATGATGGCAGCACCGTTATAACTCCCTCTTCAGGCCGTATTTCCATACAAGGCAGTCAAATAGCAGGTGCAGAAGTTTACGAGTGAGTACAAAAGAGCATGGACTGTTGTTCATACTACTACACATACATACATATATATGGATCTGTGTGCACATAGCACATACTACTAACGTATTCACGAACTGGAGTCCTGTACACACTTGACATGCGCTATTGATCATAAACGCGACGGCCCACAAATTGTGATAACTTAATTTTAAGCATTTTAGGTTCTAAGTAGGTATGTAGGCAAAAGTTGACGGAAAATAGTTTTATTAACGGTATTTACACATAGCGAGATTTGATTCGACCCTTCTCTGAAAAAAAACTCATTAATTAGCAATCAACCCTCCTAGTTCAATAGTATCAAGTTTTTGTGCAAACATTAGATGATTTCAAAATAACCCAGTACAATTAAACATATTAATGTAACTGTCAAGAGAAGAAGAATTCACTGCATACATACATACATACATAAGATTAAGTGCGTCACTGGTGCCAGACTCATGTAGTCTAATA
>NW_023458563.1:40972971-41001294 GCF_013731165.1 Rhagoletis pomonella
TAGTTCAGTTATGCGTACTTTGCAGTGCACTGAATAGCACGTAATTTTTACGTAGAAATCAAAAAGCAACATACTTCATATCGTTACCTTAATTCACAAAGGTCCTAACCAACACATTTTTCGAAACTGCGTTTTTCACAGATTTTGGTAGGATGTATTAAATACTCCTTCAATAAAAATGTTTAGGTGTTAGTACCAAAAACAACAGAGTTATATGCCACTTTTTAAAAAGTCTTACCTTTTTTTATACCTTTCATGAGCATGAAATGGTATTATAACTTTGGTCCGATATTTGTAAGTACCAGAATAAGAGAAGATAGACCTATTAAAATATATACTTAAATGCTCAGAACGGCGAGCTGAGTCGATTTAGCCATGTCCGTCTGTCCGTCTGTTTGTATTAGGGATGTCAATCCCGGGATCCCGAGATTTCGTGCGAAACGCCGGGGCACGTATAACTTGTTTTTGACCGATATAACATTTCCCGTTGGTTTCATCCCATCCCGATTTGGACTGTCGCATAGTGTTATTTATTGCTAATAATATGCAAAAAATGTCCAAAATTAGGCAAGTGGCGCGGTTTTTTCGAATTTTGAGCAATTTCTTTTTGAAATAAGTGGCACATTTAAATGGCAAAGTCCTAGAGGACAAAATTTCCAATAAACGCATTATTTATATGTTCACGTACGACGTGTAGATCTCGATCAACAACGCGCTCAATGCAGCGGTAAGGGAGAAGCTACTCAAAAGTTTTTTCCACACCACCTCAGAGGTAAAGTTATTTGCGCGTTTTATTTTTATGTGGTTTCACCAGTAGTCCTAATCCACACATAGTTATTTTCGCCACAATAAAACTCTTTAGGATCAGAGAAAAGTCGAATTGATAACAGGACAAAAACTATTTGCTAATTACAGTTTCAACTGACTGAAAATAGTTATTCATGGGCTCTGTCTATTGGTGAACCCACAGTTGAAAATACGCGCCAAAAAACACGACCTCCGAGATACTGTGAAAAAAGTTTTGAGTAGCTTTCCCCTTGCCGCTGCATTGAGCGCGTTGCTGGTCGAGATCTACACGTCGTACGCAAACATATAAGTAATGCGTTTATTGGAAATTTTGTCCTCTAGAACTTTGCCATTTAGATGATCAAAATTCGAAGAAACCGCGCCACTTACCTAATTTTGGGTATTTTTTGCATATTAATAATATAATAATAGATTGGCGCTTACACATATGTTAGTGTTTGGCCGAGCTTCTCCTCCGGTTTGTGGCGTGCGCCTTGATGTTGTCACACAAAGCGGAGGGACCTACAGTTTTACGCCGACTCCGAACGGCGATTGTATTTTTATGAGAAGCTGTTTTTCATGGCAGAAATACACTCGGAGGTTTGCCATTGCCTGCCGAGGGACGACCGCTGTTAAGAAAAAACCTTTTTTCTATATTTTTTGCGATGTTGCATATTATTAGCAATAAATAATTGTTTAAAAAAATGATAGGCACATGAATTGGGCAATTGGGGGAAATATTTTCATTTTGTGTTCACCTAAACAGGAGATACCTAACTGCGTCAAAAAATGTATTCCTAGAATTTTTTCGTTGAAAAAATCTAATGCAAAATCCGCGCGTAAATCGTAAAAAGACAAAATCCAATATGGCGGGCACTTCCCATATCGCAATTGGCGGAAAAATTTTCATTTTGTGTTCACCTAAACAGGAGACACCTAACTGCGTCAAAAAATTTCTTCCCGGAATTTTTTCGTTGAAAAAATCTAAAAGTGATTGGGCTATGTAAACTTCTACTCAACATTGTCATGCTTTAACGCGGCTATTGTGAGTAGGTCATTAGCAAGCATTATTGCACGCAATTCTGTAAGAGAAATATAGCTAAAAATTACCATTGATTTTTAAGATTTTTTTTTGTGGAGGGTGAAGCGAATGTTCTTCCATATAACGCATGAACAAACCTGATTTATATGGAAGAAAATTGGCAACACCCTCCACAAAAAATTTAAAAAAATCAAAGGTAATTTTTAGCGACTTGAAACTTGCACTGCATACTCGAAATCTTTCTAGAAAACCTAATTTAAAAAATCGAAATTTTGATAAACATTTTTTAAGTTTAATTAGGTTTTGTGAACTTTGTGCAAGCTTTTATTTAATGTGGTATTTGATTTAGATCGACCCATATTTTAAATGAAAATTATTAACAATAAATAAAGATAAGTTGCCAATAGCATCATTTTGAATTTCGCTGCTATTATTTTGACCAAAACTGTATCTCTTTCTTTGTTTTTGAGGTTTTGTCAATTATATGTCTACGTACATACATGTTTCTGTATAAATTAAAAAGTGTTGTCATGAAATAAACGAAATTCATCATAAGTTTATAACTAATCTGAACATTACTTCTTTGAAATGGATCACCTTTGTTAATATATGGTTCGTAGTTGGGCTTTTAAAGCAAATCCTTTATTTCTCATTTGTTCCGTTCAATTTTTGTAAATCCCGTATTTTTTGGACAAATTATGCGTTTGCTCCGTATGGCTGGGGAAAAAATTGACGATATGTAATGCTGTGCGCTGGGTAACCGCTTACACGCAAAGCTCATTTAACAGATTCCTTATGTGACAACTCTGATGCAATGCCAAGTATGCATAACTGAGCCACAAGAGCTAGCAATCAGCGTTGCCGCGAGCTTGAAAAAAAAGTATCAGTTACCAAGCAGGAAGCAAACACAACTGTTCTTTTTAAACTTTTTAAAAACGAATAATACGAACTGAAAACGTTGCCCAAATACTGAAATTTAACGAAAACGTTGTTTCATAAGAGTTATTAGATGAAAAATATTTTTTATTTCGCCGATAAGAGTTATAACACAAGGTTTATTTTTCACGTTGCTTCATAGCAGTTATTATCCAACGTTTATTATTTACGTTGTCTTATAAACATTGTAAGATAAGAATATTGACGAAAACGGAGATGGAAAAGAAGATAAAGATGATGAAAATAAAAGAGGAGTGAAACAACTGTAACGTAACAACGTAAAAATAAAAGTTGGTTAAAAACTGTTTTAAAGCAACGTAAATCATTAACGTTGGGAAATAACTGTTGTCAATCAACGTTAAAAATAAATGTTTGGAAATAACTCTTATTGGCAATGGAAAACATATTTCTCCTGCATAACAGTTATCAGACAACATAAAAAGTAAACGTTGGGTTACAACCCTTATCGGCCAAATAAAACATATTTCTCATATAATAACTCGAACACCATTTTTCCCATAAAACTGATAACTGTTATGTTCTTGAATAAAATTGTATAGTTCAATTCATAGTTATTAAAAAAATATATATTTTACTTGCTTTAATAAAAACAGAGAATCTGTGTGCTAATTTGCATAACGAAAAACAAACTTATAGGGCCCCTAAACCATACAAAATCATTGCGCAACCCGAGACATGTGCAAGTCAATATTGTGGAAAAAAGAACATCAAAAAAGAATTTTATTTTTTCCTGTGCTCTTATCCATATTTTACAGTACGATCTAGGCACCAAAATCAAAAGTAGACTAAAAATTGCGCAATTATCGCCATGCGCAACACAAATTATTGTACAATAACACAAGCATGAGCAAAATGTCAAAATGATTTTGATTTGAGCGCAAAACTATGCAATTTGGTACAAACAACCCCATACACCACACAAACGACCGACGAAAGCCCGATATTGCCCAAATATTTTTTTTTTTTGTGTTTAGGGACCCTATAGCAGCGGCGTGTGCATAGAAGTTCCGGGCTGTATTTCCCTTATAAGAGTTACCAAATAAAACTTATAAATATCTACACATAAAATTTGAAGACTTTAAATAAAAAAAATAAAATTATTTTCCTTTAAACTAGTAATATTATTCGTAGTTTTCAAAAAATAATTTCTGCGAGCCAAAAGAATCAAAATGGGGCATTTGTGAACAAACAAGTATCAAAGTAACTGTTTAGGCCTGTAGACTAAACCAAGCAATTCAAGATGGATCCCCCTAATACTTAATTGTATACGCACACATGCGTGCACATTTATGTAGTAGGAAATGATCACAAAGTTCATACACTTTTCCTGCCAAATTAACCATCGTCAAGTTTCCCCTCCAAATAGTTGTACTGTATGGAGGTTGAACTTAATTTTACTGAAAACAGCGCGGGCACTTCTTTTCTGGAGATCTGCAGGGAACGACCATCAGCCACCACCCTACGTCACAATCACTTGAGGTAATATATTCCGTGTCTACCTTCTTGTTGGGTTCGACTTTGTATTTTTTAAGTAGGTATTCGATATTGTAATATGTGAGGGTTAATACTCATGCACCATACCAAGGGTTAACAAGCAATCGTCTTTTTGACATTTTGCTATTCTCTTTTTTTCGTTTTTGGTTTTTTTCATTCGCTATCTCTCGACTCAACTGACCGCAAGTTCGCCCGTATATTTATCGAAGAAATTTTTACAAAATATTAGAAAATAAATAGAATTTATATTTGAAACCGAAAGCAACCCGCACATCAGCTTTGGTATACCTGCGTCAGCACTCGTTTTGGAGTAAACCGCAACACCAAACTGGTCCTTCCGAGCCTGATTGCTCTCCCGCTCACAACGTGTTCAAGTATAAGCTGTAATTTTTATTATAATTGACCGAGTGTCCCCCGCTACAAAAACTTATAAAAATAAATATTTTGCGCTTAAATAAGAACTTTTATTGTGCAGCATTTACGTACATACATATATAGGAAAAGTGTGGTTCGAATTCAAGTTGCCCTACACTTGAAATTGTACAATCCCGACAACCCACAGTGACTTTAATTTGCCCTCTGCAAATTGCCTTACAATTGACATTGCATATTTCTTTGTCAATCATTCGCGCCTTTCATTTGCCCTCTGCAAGCAACGTATTTGTACAACATTCACCTTCAAACGACCCCTGAAGCAAAGTTAGCAATGTCTGCGTCTGTAAAAACCCGCGATTCGGCACTAAACGCCATTAAGAGGTACATGACAAAAAGCATAGATGATGCATTTGCCATGGACTTCGATAGCGTGGTAAGCTATTTGCAACTCCTCAATGAGCAATGGGCCCGTTTCAACACTGCCCAAGATGCAGTCGAAACATCTTGTGGACTCGACAACGCTGAAGTAGAGGAAAATGCTCGCATGCAAGGCGAAACTTGGAATGCTACTACCTTGGCCAACTTTAAACGTGTCCAGAAGGTTCGTATGGAACCGGCAACACAACCCGCAGCTACATCAGCGTCCGTGTCTGCAGCAATACGATTGCCAAAAATGGACCTACCCACGTTTGCTGGTGATTCCACGGAGTGGATATCTTTTTATGATTCGTTTTATTCATTGGTTGACGCCAACACTGCCTTGGAACCTGCTTAAGTCCCGCTACAAAGTCATGAAAGTCATCGTTGAAGCACAGCTCAGGGCGATAGCTGACATACGCAAGGCTACAAGTGACACCGCCGATGCCATTAGGAGTGTTCTCGATGCAATTCAACAACATATTCGAGAGCTCAAGGCATTGGGTCGCCCCGTAGAATTCTGGGACGATTGGCTGGTGCATGAAGTGGTCAACAAGCTCGCGTTTGAAACTCGAAAGCAGTGGGAGCTATTACCAATTAGTGCAGAGCCGCCGACGTTTGAACAACTGGAAACTTTTTTGGAGGTAAGATTACGCTCATTAACTATGCTTACTACGCCCGCTGCTCAGACACCCATGAGCCATTCGACTATGCCCAAATTAACACGCAAATCAGCCAAGGTGCTTCACGCGATATCGTAATAGAACCACTCGCGCTGCATGTACTGCAATGCGGCTCACAAGATATATTCTTGTGAAAAATTTCGCAGTTTAGATTCAACGGCAAAATCTAAATTTATAAAAGAAGCGAAAGCTTGTCTAAATTTCTTGAGTCCCGGGCATTACAAAGAGCGTTGTAATAGTACATCCGCGTGCCGAATATGTCACCAACGCTCATACGCTGCTTCACAATATCGCAGGCCCAACCACTAGCACCGCATCCACTCACGTCGTCGAGTCTACTCGCATCGCTCCGAATACCACCACCGCTTCTTCTGCTAACCAACCGACGAACACCGCGGCTGCATGCATTCCATCCTGTTTGTGTTCTGGTTCTAACCCGCTACCCTCAACGCAAATAATAGTCTTATTATCGACCGCTTTAGTAAGAGTTCGTGATTTTGCCGGTCAGTGGCAGACTTCTCGGTTATTCTTTGATTCTGGATCTCACGCCTTCTTCGTGACAGAGGCATGCGTGCAGCGTTTGGGCCTACCTCGCAAATTGTCGTCGGTATTCGTCACTGGAATCGGTGCATCGCAAGGAGGTCGCTGTAGGGGTGAGACGTTACTCTCACTTCCATCCTATAGGTCGGATGAATGCTACGCCATCAATGCATTGATTCTTCCGAAAATCACTAGTGATTTGCCAACGCAGTCTTTGAATGTTCTAGAATGGCCGCATATTCATGGGCTATTCCTGGCGGACCCGCATTTTATGAAGCTTGGCCGCATAGATATACTGGTTGGCATGGACGCGATGAATCAACTTATCTGCATCGATCTTCGGAAGGGTCCAACTGGCACGCCTATGGCACAGGGTGGATCTTGTTCGGGAAGTGTCGACAGTTCTGCTTCACCCCCGCTGCATTTACTGTCACTGCATTGCGATGTTCAACTGGATCGTGCGCTTACTAGGTTGTGGGAGTTGGAAGAGTCACCGCGAAAGCTGCATTTTACGCACGAGGAGCGCTTCTGCGAAGATCACTTCGTTTCTACGCATCAACGAATGCCGGACGGTCGCTTTGTAGTGGAGTTACCGCTGAAACCAAATGTGCCATTGGGTGAATAGCGAAATTTCGCTGTTCGCAATCTGTTACGCATCGAGCAAAGGCTGGCTCGTGGCAACGACTTGCTATCGCGTTACAACGATTTCATGTACGAGCTTATTGAGATGGGTCATATGGAAGCTATATCCGTGACGGCTAATAACGCGTATTATATGCCGCATCACCCAGTGATAAAAGAGTCCAGCGTTACGGCGAAGCTAAGGATCGTTTTTAACGCCTCTGCTAAAACCACCACAGGGAACTCCCTTAACGACGCGCTGTTTATTGGACCGCAACTCCAACAAGATCTCTACTCTATACTGATGCGTTTCCGAACGCATCGGTACGCAATAACCGCCGATGTTGCGAAGATGCACCGCCAAGTTTGTGTATCGTCGAATCACGTCGATTTGCAACGTATCGTTTGGCGCCCTGATCCATCCTCGCCCATTGTAGATTACCGCATGCTACGAGTAACTTATGGGGTGGCTGCCGCATCTCATTTGGCTGTAAAGGCCTTGCAACAAACTGCCAAGGCTTCCTCCAACAGTTGTGAAAAAGCCGTATCCGTGATCTTCAAGGACTTCTACATCGACGACTTGCTCACTGGTGCGTCTTGCAAAGCCCAACTTCAGTCACTACAACAAAATATCTCTGAAATTTTAAAAGGAGGCTTTGAACTGCGAAAGTGGGCGTCAAACTGCATGGAGTTGAACGAGCGTATTTCCAGCGGTTCTAAAAGCATATCGCATTACGTAGTTGATGGTAAGGATGTTCATGCTCTTGGTCTAAGATGGAACATAGAAGGAGATCACTTCACATTCGCAGTCCGCCTGAAACAACAACCCGCTATTCCAACCAAGAGAGCAATCTTAGCCGATGCTAGCACTCTTTTTGATCGTTTGGGTCTGCTTGCTCCAGTAACCATAAGGTCCAAGATGTGATTCCAGGATATTTGGAGTGCCTCGGTTGGATGGGATGACCTTATACCAGACTCAATCGCGAAAAAGTGGATTGATCATCGCTATCAGCTGCAGATACTTTCAGATTTGAAGGTAGATCGCTGGATCGGCTCTGGAACGGTTGGATCGTTCACGGAGCCGCATGTATTTGCTGACGCTTCCGAACGCGCTTACGCCACCGTTATATACGCGCGCTCTTTGCAAAACGACGGCAGGGTCACTGTAACGCTCGTCTCTTCAAAGACCAAGGTGGCGCCGCTTAAAACGACGACGCTGCCGCTCTTTGCGCTCCGCATCTCGCTTCTAAACTGGTGCGAAGTGTTTTGCTCAGTTGGTGCGATCCCCGCTACCCGCTGTATGCCTGGACGGATTCAACCATAACATTGGCATGGCTACAAGCACATCCCAGCAGATGGATGACTTTCATCTCCAACCGCGTTGCCGACATCCAAGAAATTCTGCCGACTGAGTGCTGAAATCATATTCGCTCTGAGTTGAATCCAGCCGACTTGCTTCTAGAGGTATATCCCCTGCCCAGCTACTGTGTCAGCAATTGTGGTGGACCGGCCCTGATTTTTTGAAGGGTACTGACCAGTTCTTGAAACTAACCTCCTCGAAACACCATATAACCGAATTGGGCATTCGAAACAAAGTTGTCGCCCAAGTGTCGAATGCGGGCGACCAGTGGTTGATACTCACGAAATACTCCCCGTATTCCAAGCTGCGCTGCATCATCGCTTACGCTCTAAGAGTCATTGTCAGCATCCGTCCCACTACTAAACGCTCTGCTGAAAAACGATATGGTCCTCTAAGCTGTGTGGAGTTATGCGAAGCCGAATTACGCTTGATTAAGTATACACAACACTTTTACTAATGAAATTTCTCCCGCTACGCAGTAGCCTGTTAAAACAGAAAAATACTTGGAGTTATAAAACCTTTGGTTATGTAAGAGTTAAAAAAATAGTATCTCGCGAATTTTCTGCTTTCTGAAATTAAAACATTATACAACACGCATGCAAATCTATAAGCGCTGTTATAAATTTTTTTCTGAAATTTATTTGCGTTTCTTGCTGTGATCTTAAATTTTAGTCATGGTAAAGAAAATCTTAAGAAGTGAGTTGTTTGACATTTTGAGAAGTGTTGCTGAAATTTCTGAAAGACAACAAGGTGTCCGTGATTATGTGATTAGTAAATTGAAAGAAGTATCTGATGAAAATGCTCGTTCCGAAGTAAATAAAGTAAATTCAGTAAATGACTTTAGATTCGTAATCAGCAACCCAGAAAACCCCGAGATACCCAGTTACATAGAAATCTACCGATTTTTTTTAATTTTCCTCCGCCATTTTGAATTTTTGGTAAATGACTTTAGATATGTAATCAGCGACCCAGAAAACCCCCAGATACCCAGTGTCATAGAAATCTACCGATTTTTTTTAATTTTTTTCGCCATATTGGGTCCGCCATTTTGAATTTTTGATAAGTGACTTCAGATTCGTAATCAGCGACCCAAAAATCCCCTAGGTAAGAAGTAGTGTAAAGACCCATCAACGAGTATTTGCTTAAATAGTTTCGTCCAGCTATATTTGCGATCCGAACCACTGTGAGCCGTTTCTTGACTCGAAAGGTGTTCTTCGGGTAGGTGGGCGATTGAAATCCGCAGATGTCGCAAACGATGTTAGGTATCAAATTATCTTGCCTAAAAATTCTCCGCTATCAAGGCTACTAATATCCAACATTCATTATTTTACGCTACATGCTGCACCCGCATAATGCAGGTCGTATTGCAACGATGTTACTGGGTGATTGGCGCCCGCAGCTTGATTCGGAGCATTTATCATAAATGCGTAAAGTGTACCTATTTAAACCGCAATGCCTCTACACAATCGATGAGTGACCTACCTGCGTCCCGTACTACCTACGATCGCTGCTTCACACGTACTGCGGTGGACTTCGCCGGCCCGTATTTGTACAAGTTCACGCATGGAAGGGGGGCGAAATCTACGAAAGGCTACATCTGTTCGTTCATTTGCATGTGTACTGGCGCAATGCACCTAGAACTCGTAGGAGACTTATCGTCGTGTTCCTTTCTCAACACGTTCAAGCGTTTCATTAATCGCAGAGGGTATTGCAAGACAATGTTCTCCGATAATGGTACGAATTTCGTCGGCGCTGAGAGGGAACTGCGGAGAAGATATGGACAGTGCATGGCAGACGACACACTTCAGTCATTTTTCGCCGGTTCTAACATAGAGTGGCGTTTCAATCCACCGACCGCACCTCATATGGGTGGATACTGGGAAACCGGTATCAAACGAATCAAGTACCACCTCAAACGCGCTTTGGGCGAAACTCTGCTGTCGTACGAAGAATTCAGCACTTTATTGGCAGAAGTGGAAGCCCGCGTGAACTCTCGCCCGCAAGTGCAGTCGACCTCGAAGCACTTTATCATCGGCGAACCGCTTACGTCGAAACCAGAACATGAGGGTCAAGGGTTCTGTGGAAATCTCCACCAGCGATGGCGGTTAATCTCTGCAATAAGACGGCACTTCCGGCGTCGTTGGATAGACGAGTATCTCGTCAGTTTGCAACGTCGAACCAAGTGGTTTCGACCGTCACGCAACTTCGCAGAAGGAGATGTTATAGCTGTCTTCAACGAGCCTACTCCCCTGACAAAGTGGATACTCGCAAGGGTCATTCGATGCCACCCTGGAGCTGATGGTCACGTGCGAGTCGTAACCGTGAAGACATATAATGGAGAATACATCCGGCCAATAGCTAAATTGTGCCTTCTTCCTACGAAAGGGGATCTATTTTGCGAAGATAAAGACTCGTAGTATAAGAACCAAATTTTGTTAAAGATTGTTTTCACACCTAATATGTTTTGACTAACGTTTCATTGTAAACTTAATTTGAACATATCATATGTAGATAGTTCAAGGGCGGCGGCATGTTTGGTTCAACTTTGTATTTTTAAAGTAGGTATTCGATATTGTAATATGGGAGGGTTAATACTCATGCACCATACCAACGGTTAACAAGCAATCGTCTTTTTGACATTTTGCTATTCTCTTTTTTCATTTTTGGTTTTTTCATTCGCTATCTCTCGACTCAACTGACCGCAAGTTCGCCCGCATATTTATCGAAGAAATTTATACAATATATTATTAAATAAATAGAATTTATATTTCAAACCGCGTTTCTTTAATTCGAAAAGCAACCCGCACATCAGCTTTGGTATACCTGCATCAGCACTAGTTTTGGAGTAAACCGCAACAACAATTCTATTTATTTACATATATACATATAGAAAAAACCACACATATACTCGGCGAAGAACTAATTCGTGGATTTATTTATTTCTTTTTTCCTTTAAATAACATTGGTACAACATACTGCGAACCACTGAGCTGTCAAGCAATCAGTATTGTTGCAACTCTGTTCATGGTCCATCTCCGGCGGGACCAGAAATAACCAGCACACTATTATACAGTCCACTGCATCTATACATAACTATACGAGCAAGGAACTATTGTTGTAACAGAACAACATTTACTTAAGTTCGTTTTGGCACAACCGGAGCACCACCTGTCCACAGCTCGAGCACTACCCACAGCAGCAACCAGCAATAGGATTTACACTGCAAAAATCGCTTTTCCAGAACACCATAACCGCATTTAAAACAGAATTTCCACCACACAAAAGCTCATTTTATATATGTAGGTACATACATATATCAGTAGCCGCATAACCACACGCAGATTATCGAATCCCGAATTAGCAAGGTACGTGGTTGACATTTTCATTGCACATACATATGCACATATACATTCATATACAGGGTGTCCCAGAAGTAACGTGCCAAACTTGAGGAGAAGGCAGGTGGGGTGGTGAGCTCTCTGATAAACAAAAAATTTTCAGGTAAAAGTGTCACCGTTTTTGAAATATTTAAATTTTCTTGAATTAAAGAAAAATCGTGCCTTTTCATGTATTTTATTTAACTGCATCTACAAAAAAGGCTATACTTAGTAAATTTTTTTTGTAACATACTTTCAGATAGTTACTTCTCCATACTCAAATGCAATGTGGTTAAAATATATTAAGGAGCCATTATAAAATTAGGACTACATTGCGATTTTTAAGTTTTTGATATTTTCTTCCCCAACTTTGACTATCTCGGGTGAAAAAAAAATGTACTGAGCTATAACTTTACATTACATAAAAAAATTGCTCATTTAATAAAGATTTCAGAAAGGTGCCACACTTACTGTTTTGAATAGAAAAAAAGTTATAGCCGCTTTTGTGGGTAAAGGACTGAGACACACTAGAATGTATTTAATAGATTTAAATTGAATTTGCTCTTGTTACCGTCAAATGACATGCTAAATAGTACCAAGGTACATTATTACCTGCTCCTGACATTATTTTGTGTTACTTACCGGAATTCGGACTAGAGTCTATAACAAGGGCTATATCTATCAACATTTTGTGTGAAGGATGGGTTCACGTGAAATAAGATATACATGAGTTGTTTGAAGAAAAATGTATTCATTTATTGATAAAATATGCTCAAATTGGCGACCTTCTACTCTAATACAAGCTCGGCACCTTTTAAGAAAAGACGCTTTTAGAGATCTTAAACTCAATTGGGCTATCTCAGCAGCAGCTCCATTTATTTGTTCCCGCAAATGCTCTTCGTTTTGAATTGTTTCTGAATAAATTTTGTCCTTAAGACAGCCCCAGTAGAAAAAATCTAATGGATTCAGGTCTGGCGATCGAGCGGGCCACGTGAATGGCCCGTATCGTCCAATCCATCGGCGAGGATAAGTTTCGTCTAAATGAGCTCTTACTTCACGCCCGTAGTGAGCAGGGCACCCGTCATTTTGCAGCCATAGTCTTCGCCGCAGGTTTAAGGGTACATCTTCCAAAAGAGTTCGAAGCCCTTCCTGAAGGAACTCTAAATAACTGTGAGAGTTGAGCGTTGGCGGCAGTTCCACAGGTCCCAATATCTGACAATTAAAAATACCGCACCATAAATTTATTTTGTACCGGTACTGCGAACGATCTTCTCTCATTTCGTAAGGATTGTCTATCTGCCAACTGTGAAGGTTACGTAAATTAAAATAACCATCACGTTTGCATGATGATTCATCGCTCCAAATTATTTTATTAAAAAAGTTGGGGTCTGATTCATGCATTCGCAACATTTCACGGCAAAATCTAACTCTCGACAGGTAATCTCTTTCTTGTAGAGCCTGAACACGTTAAATGTGGTATGGATGAAATCGATGGTCTTGTAAAGCTTTGTGAACTGTAGTTTTTGGTATTCCCGTCCGTCTTTCCATCATTCTCACTGAAGTCGATGGACCTAGTTCCACTTCCTCTAACACAGCTTCAACATCTACCGTTGCAGGACGTCCTGTTTCGCTGCCACGCCTTCCAGGTATGCGACCTTAAAAAAGTGAAAAATGATACACTCTAAAAAATTTTTGTTTAAATTTGCGCATATTAAGATAGGTAACCAGTTTCCTCTCTTAATGAATGCAAATTTAAACACTGCTTGCTTACTTTTACATATCATATGTGTTGCGTAGAACAAATTTCAAATTTCTTTTTTGAGTTTTAAACATTTATTGTTCACATTTTCACAGTTTACACATAAAACGTTTAAAATTTCCTCTAATAAATTTTCGTTTAAATTTACGCATATAAAGAGAGGTAACCAGTTTCCTCTCCTAGTGTGTGCAAAATTAAACAATGTCTGTTTACTTTTACATATCAAATTTGTCACGTAGCGCACACAAGGGGTGGGTTTTGGGGCTAAATTTATTATGATATAAGAAATTTTGAAAGAAAAAATTTTCTTTTCCATTTCTTGTGCGTCATTTTGTAAGAATTTTTCGTTTTTTCTTGAGAGCTCTTTAAAGTTTAACTGCGAATTGTCCTAAAAATATGCAATGCATACTCACTTACTGTTGCTTTTTACACTTTACAGCCTAAAACAGTTTACCACTGATATGTACTTAATAAGCATTC
The DNA here is from genome assembly GCF_013731165.1 of Rhagoletis pomonella. Lineage (NCBI taxonomy): Eukaryota > Metazoa > Arthropoda > Insecta > Diptera > Tephritidae > Rhagoletis > Rhagoletis pomonella. The sequence goes on from NW_023458563.1 coordinate 40,986,863, forward strand.
GAAGATTTAATTTGCTAACTTCGAATTCGTTCCACCAAAATGAGCTACATGATAAAAATACAAGTTCAGTTAAATTTTCGTCATTCGACGAAAATTAATAAAAAAGTGTAAAAATTTCGTGAAATTATTTAATTTATTTATATTAAAATTCTTTTGTAAAATATTGTATTACTTTTGAAAGTTGAGTGCATCTTTAACCGTTAATTTTTTCATGATTTAATGATCGGATCTAAACCAAATTACGAGACGACCCTTAAGGTACCATCTTTCCGGTAAAAAAAAATAATTATTGGAATCGGTTCACGCTGTGCAAAGTTATGCGGTGGAGTAAATAAAAGAAGTAAAAATACTCCGAAGAATTGATAACCTCCCCTTTTTTGAAGCCGGTTAAAAATGTCCGAGTTCTTTGTAAATTTTATGTAAATAAAATGCAATTGATGATACTTTAAAAAGTTTATTTATTTATTTCATACTGTAAATAAAACTTTCATAAATGTATTTTAAAGAGCGAATTTTCAGTATTTGCTGATGATATAAATTTAGAAGTATAAACCCTTTCCCCCCAAAAATATATTCCTGCGTGCGCCCCTGGCACTTAGTATTTATTATTTGTAAAAAATATATTTTTACTTTCAAAATGTTTGTAATTTTAAACATTTCATGTGTATATTTTAAACAACTCATGTTCAAAATCAAATCTTGAACATCTTGTGCGTATACTTGAACAGATTCTGGTTGAAAAATAAACACTTTTCAGTAGTAGTTTTACATGCACTTTTTAGAGTGTAGTTAACAAGCAAGCAAACAAGAAAGTTGTAAAAATCACTTACCTTCATATATTTCTGTATGGGTCCGGGCGAATACTTCACGACCCGGATGTCGACGATTGGGGTATCGCTCTGCATAGTCTTTGAGCAGCTCTGGCATTACAGCAAGCTTCACCGTAAATTAGGTGAATATCCGCATATTCACCCGAGATAGTCAAAGTTGGGGAAGAAAATATCAAAAAGTTAAAAATACAGAAATAGTCCTAATTTTATGATGGTTCCTTAATATATTTTAACTACATTGCATTTGAGTATGGAGAGGCAACTATCTGGAAGTATTTTACATAAAAAATTTACTAAGTATTGCCTGGTTTGTAGTTGCAGTTAAAGAAAACACATGAAAAGGCACGATTTTTTTTAAATTCGAAAAAATGTAAATATTTCAAAAACGGTGACACTTTTACCTGAAATTTTTTTGTTTATCAGGGAGGTCACCCCCCCCACCTACCTTCCCCTAAAGTTTGGCACGTTACTTCTGGGACACCCTGTATATATGTTGAGAACACAAGTGAAAGCATTGTTTTTTAAAAAGAATTAAAAACATAAAGCCGCGAGTTATTTTGTGGGACAAGCGTTGATGGTAATAACTCACCAGATACTTTTAATAATCGAATGAAAAGAAAAACACTTAATTTGTTAGTGTAAACATTGGGGTTAATCAACACACATCTTTATTTAAATTGCTTAGTTCTTGTGCCGTATTTGGAAAGCAGATTCATTTAATGCACACATTATATCTATTTTCACCATTTCTAGTGGCTGCGTGTAGCAAGTACTTATTTCAATTTGTAGAACCGATTACACTAACAACACTGCATTTAACGCTGGAGGATTTCTAACCTCACTTGTGATTGCACTTTGGTTTGTCACTTTTGCTTTTGAATTGTTGGTACATATTACACCTTTGCGTTGGCACATATTCGAGCCACACTATCGCTGAAATACCGATTCCGCAAAATCACTATTCGCTTGTTCGATACATCGCAAAAAAGCCACATCGGATTCACATATTACTTATATTAAAGTTGAACACTGGTGAGTTGGGTGGTGAGTTTTAATTGGCGATATATATCGAAGCTGCATATACGTACGTATTAACAACAAATAAAAAATTTTATACGTGTACAATTCCACTTAAATTCTTGTGTTGACTTTTCGGATTGTGGTGGTATTTCTTTGCTTGGTACTTTCGAATAAGTTTTTAAGGTCATTTCGTATTGGCTTTTCTTAACTTCATTACATAAAATATGGATACTTATATTCGGCTGGCAGACGCAGTAACCGAGTTCGAATCAGATTACAATGACGTTCCCCTGACAGACCATACAAAATATAGGCTGACTTCCAAAACGTATCAATACAATGTTTAGAAACTGTATACTGCGGTTTAGGTTAGGTTAGCTTAGAACGGTGGCGGAAAACTATTACGCCCAAGTAGCAGCTAAGTGCCATTTTGATACCATATACCTCGAATGAGTATGTTAGAGCCAGCCGGCGTGGTTGATGAAGCTGAGTATGTTGCGGAGACTTACATCAGATAGCTCTCGGAACGATGTGAACTCATATGCTCCTAGCATGGTATTTCTGCTCCTCATTAGAGCTGGACATTTGCAAAGCAGGTGCTCTACTGTTTCCTGCTCGTTTTCATCTCTGCAGCTTCTACAGAAGTCGTTGTAGGCGATTCCCAGCCTTCTCGCGTGGGTACCAATCGGCCAATGCCCAGTAAGAGTCGCAACAAGCCTAGCAACGTCAGATCTGGGTTTCCTTAGTAGGTTGTGTGTTCTCTCCGGGCTGTACGCAGGCCACAATAGCTTGGATAAACGGCAGCCCGCCACGGTGCGCCATATTTGATCCGATTTCCGGAGATTGTGGAGAAATATGTCTTTATATAAGGTTCCAATTGGGGGTGAGATCCGGTCCTCGATCGACACCAATATGCAACCCTCTCTGGCTAACTCGTCTGCAGCCTCGTTTCCGGAAATGTTGCTATGGCCAGGGACCCAAACTAAATCTAAATCTAGTTGTCGACTTACTGTATTTAACAGTGTCCTACACTCCTTGATTAGTTTCGACCTTGTCGTAAAAGACGCTAAGGTCTTAATGGCCGCCTGGCTATCTGAGAAAATGGCTACTCGCTCACCGTAACGCAATCCACTATGTTCTAAGAGACGGCAGCCTTCGGCTATAGCGAATACTTCTGCTTGGAAGACACTCGCGAAATCGGGCAGATGAATTGATATTTTTACTCCCAGTGACTCAGAGTAAATACCTGATCCAACTCCGCCTTCCATTTTGGAGCCATCGGTGGACATATGATGTGTCCAGGTAGAGATATCAAGCTCCCCGTCCCAGTCGGCTCTCGACGGAAGAATGGCCCCGAAAGGCCTGTGAAACTCTACCTCAGGTCGAAGGTAATCGGTTGCCAGCCTCAACTTAGCTGGCAAACGGGAAATTATACTGCTATGCCCGATCGTTCTTTCTTTCCATATACCTAGTTGTCTAAGTCTTATAGCCGATAGTGATGCGGTGTGCCGTATGTGAAGGTCTATAGGAAATAGGTTTGTAATAACATTTAGGGCATCGGTAGGGCAAGTTCTCATTGCCCCTGTGGTCCCGATGCATGCATCTCTCTGAACTCTGCCTAGTTTCATTTGATTATATTGGTTCTTTAAGGCTGTCCACCATACCAAAGAACCGTAGCATAAGATCGGACGTACAACCGCTGTGTACATCCAGAGTACAACTTTTGGATTGAGACCCCATGTCTTCCCAAAAAGCCGCTTACAGGAGTAGTAGGCAATGCTCGCTTTCTTTACTCTCTCTTCAATATTTATTTTCCAACTTAGCTTAGGATCCAGTATGACTCCCAGATACTTCTCTTGTTTAGATAATCGCAGCCTTTGTCCATTTAGCTTTGGTAATTCAAAGCTTGGGACCTTATTTCTTGTCGTAAAGAGCATTAATTCTGTTTTCTCTGGGTTCACTCTAAGGCCACATTGCTCGGCCCACCGGCTAAGCTTTGCTAGAGTACCCTCCATGATGTTACTCACCACAGATGGAAATAACCCGGTTATTAAAATCACTACATCGTCAGCGTAGGCCACTACCTTTACTCCTCCCTGGTTGAGCTTGAGTAGTACTGAGTTGATAGTGCTGAGCCATAAAATAGGAGAGATCACTCCCCCTTGAGGAGTGCCCCTACTAACGTTTCTTGTTAATGTATAGCTACCAAGTTCAGCTGAAATCGTTCTGCTGCGAAGCATCGCCATTAGCCACGCGCTAATAGACTCCTCGACGCCTACCTCGTCAAGGGATTTTTGGATAGCTTCTACCCTAACATTGTTAAAGGCTCCTTCTATGTCGAGAAAGGCTGCCAGAGTGAATTGCTTAAATTCGAGTGACCTCTCGACAGTTCTAACGACCTCATGGAGTGCCGTCTCCGTGGATCGTCCTCGCAAATATGCATGCTGCGCTTCGGACATGCGTTTGCCGTGGAAAAACCCTCGGACGTGCGTGTCCAGAACCCTCTCGAACGTTTTGAGGACAAAGGAAGTTAAGCTAATGGGTCGAAAATCTTTGGCGTAGACGTGCCCTCGCCTTTCTGGTTTTGGGATGAAAACCACTTTTACTCGCCTCCACGATAAAGGGACGTAGTTGAGGGTTATGCATACTTTGAAAATGGACAAAAGCCATGGCTATTATTAGCATCCTCCACAGTTTGCAACATGATAGGTATGATGCCATCTGGCCCCGGGGTTTTGTAAGACGACAAGGACTTCAACGCCCATGATATTTTGGGATTTGTGAAAATTGAGTCTGCTATGTGCTGAGCTCCAGCATATCTTCTTGGAATCGGATTGAACGCTTCGTCAGAATTACCCGGAAAATGAGTATTGACAAGCAACCTGAGTGAGTCTTCCACAGACTCTGTGGGTACATCATCCGCACTGCGAAGGAGTGACGGACAGGAGTAGTCCTTCGTCAATAGCCTGCTCAGCCTGGCGGTGTCCTTTATACTCTCCAATGTCTCGCAGTGGCTCTACCATGCTGCTTTTTTTGAGCGCCGAATCTCACTTTTATACTTTTTCATAATGTCTTGGTATGGCTTCCAAGATTTAGATTTGTAACAGGAGTTGAAATTAGTGTAGATAAGTCACTATTCCACCAAGGTGGATATGGCTTCCTTAAATATCGTAGCGGGCAGGCCCTGTTCGTTGAATTCCGAAGTGTGGTCTCGACGACTCTCAGATTGGCCTCAATCTCGCTGATGGAGCTCACCAGTGGGCTAGGAGCCAAACTAAGCTTCTCCCGAGCCAGAGGATCGAATTCAATCCAGTTAGTTTTCCTAGGGTTGCGATATGATTTGATTATTTTTTTAATAGTATTGACACTGAAAGTGATATACTTATGGTCAGAAAAAGAGCTCTCATCAGACACTTCCCAGTTGTCAACACAAAAATTATTGTTTTCTAGTAGCAATGTTATATCGAGGACTTCCTCCAACCCTTCGTAGTTTTCCGTACTCGGAAAGGTGAAAGTGGGAGTCGTCCCCCTATTGCATATAGATAGCTTAGTGCTAATGATAAAATCAAAGAGTGACTCACCCCTTTCGTTCATTTCACCGCTTCCCCATAGGCAATGTCTTGCGTTAGCGTCACATCCAATCACAAGCGAAGCTTGTTGCTGTGTCGCTACTGCTACCAGTTCCTCTACCTCCGCTGGAGGGGTTTCTCGGCCGTGTGCAAAGTAGGCGGACGCAACATACGTAGGCCTTCCGTGCTGCGACAGACTTACAACTGCCAAGTCCTCGGTGCTGTAAGAGGGACAAAGAAACGCTTTATATTCTTTTTTTGCCAGGACGCAGGCTCTGGGCTTACCATTAGTGCGGGCATAAAAAACTTCGTACCCGGGGATGTTTAGGCCCATGACGGTCGAGTCTCGAATCCAGGGCTCTTGGATGATAGCAAGGCCGTAGTCGTTCTCCCCTAGGAAGACTCTCAGGTTATCTGAATCGCACCTAGAATGCTTCAGGTTAATCTGTACGACCTTGCTCATTTTTATTAGATGTTGGTAGTGTTGGGGCCGACCAGATTACTGGCTTCCTCGGCCACCTCCATCTGCACCGTAACCTCGCTGCGAATAGGGTCTGGTGACGGTTCCCCGTCCTTTATTGACTCCGGGGGCGGTTCTTCGCCTTCGTTGTCGTCGTCGGGTTCTCTGCCCCGGAAGATTTTCACTTTGGCGTGTCTCACGCCGAAGTGGATTCTGCAGGCTAGCTCCTCTAGCTCCTCAGTGATGAGGAATAGCACGGGTTGGCTAACTGCTTTTACGTCCTCGAATTTCAGGACGCTACAGTTAGTCATAGGGACACGGGGGTTCATAATGGCGATGTATTGTAGAAGTTTAGCCCTATCCATCCTGATTTTGGGCAACCAGATTCGGGCACGGGGTCTCGTCGGAATGTCCTTCGCCGGGATAAGTTTGAGCTTTAAGCCCAACCAAGCATCGCTGATCTCAGTGATGCTCCTGCGCAGGAATTACTTGGAGAACTCGTCCTCGCATCGGATCACCCTATGACCTCTGATGACCTCCTCAGAATCGAACCGCGGTATCGGGCCCTCGGGGTTGGCTAGGGTACTTTCCATCGCCAAACCCGAAAGCCGGACCTCGATCTCTGGCCATTTTTCGAGGACTGGTTTGCCGCAGTTAGATGACTCGTCTATAAGTGCGACACTTAGGTGACCCTTCACTATATCGCTGTACTTCAGCGGGCCTTGCGCTACGGGTTGGGATACGCACTCGCATCTTTACTTCTCTTCGGAGCGTTAGAGGTGTCGTCTCGCGATCGGTTGCGTTTGTTCGTCTTGCCCGTCTCCACGCGGGACTTTGCCGCTTTACTACTATCAAAAGCGGCAACGATCGCCTCGTATTTTTTCCGGTCGTCAGTGTCGCGCACGTTCAGGATGCCCTCCTCCTGGTTCTGCGCAATCTTTTTCAGGATGAATTTAGCCTTCCTGTAGGTCTTGGCATTTACCGCTGTCGGTAGTGCAGACTTGGCCCCCGATGCCTGCGGTCTCGAGGTACTGGAGGCGGAAGGTGTCGATTTGGAAGATATAGGAGTCGCCTTTCCTGATGGGCGCATGTTCATCTGACGACTCGCCAGAGAGGAGCATGAGGCCTCAGGTACGCGACCTGCATTCTTGCGTTGACTCGCAGTTGCCGATGATGATGGTGCATCAAAGTTCTCCGCTGTCGATCCCCCAGTGCGTTGGCTCGCACTGGTTTTCTGGGTTCGTGAGGGGCTGTGGTTGGGAGTACTATGGCTGGTACTGCCTGAGACCGACTCCGCCACCGTCTGCTGGCTGGAGCGAAGCATAGCGTCCTCGTCGATTTGGGATTTGGGGGAGTAAACCTCCTCCCCCGGAAGGTCCGAGACTTCTTCGATTTTTGACATAACTATTTTCATAATTGTCCACTTTACTCTACAGGGAGAGTGCGGTGGACTCGAGGTGTGGTGGGGCGAAAACGGCCAGTCGACCAGGGTAGCGCCCCTTTTCCCTGGCAAGGCCACCGTTACTATCCGAGGTGGCCCGGTGTCGAGTAGGCTCCGTAAAAATACAGCCTAGACAATTTAGCGATGAGCATTTTGCTTTCTGTATACGCATCGATAACTTTTACGATACATTTTGGGACATACCACATCGTCAAAAATTACACATTTGCATTTAGGAATGTGTGACTTTATATAGTTGCTTTGCAACTGACGTTTTGGAACTCAGCCGTACTCTTGCTATTCAACAAGAAGAACTAAAATCTATGTGGCGTAAGGTAAAGTTAGCTTACGATGATTATTTAAATTCACATAAGTCAGACGCTAAAGCAGTTTCTGCCGTGAAAGCTAAATACAAAAGCTGTTACACTGTTTATTTGCGCTGCATGTCGAACATGACAAATCGAACACTTAGTTGAGAGTGAAAAAGACGTGGAGGGTCAGCCCGATCGCGAACACAATATCGACCTACCCCTTTGCGATACAGATGTGTTCACAGGCGACTATCTTTCTTGGCCAACATTCCGAGATTTGTTCACGGCCATTTACATCTTGAATAAGCGCTTTACCCCGGTTGAAAAATTATTCCACCTCAACCAAAAAACCCAGGGGGAGGCTAAAGAAATCGTTCAAAAATGCTCACTCACTAATGAAGGCTTCTCAATAGCGTGGAAAAACTTGAGCGATAGATATGAAAATAAGCGCATTTTGGTGAACACTCAGTTCTGTTTAATCTAGAGGCGGTAGAGAATGAGTGCGGCAGTCCCATTAAAAAATTGCAGCGAGATACAAATAATTGCATTGCGTCCTTAAAATGTCTTAAAATTTACATCTTAAACTGGGATGCAATTATCACATACCTTTGCTCGACTAAATTACCTGAGAGTACATTAGCGTTATGGGAGCAAACAAATTGAAAACAAAACTGAGATATCTAAGTGGGTTGACATGAATACATTTCTTTCACAATGATTTTAAACTCTAGAAATCTTGTCAGATATTAGAGGCATTAAACCTAACCCCACCGCAGGGCCGCACAATAGTAGGCATTCCAACGAAACTCCGCAGAAAGGATTTAAGTCATTCCAAACAAGTGTAGCCGAGACTTGCAATGCAAATCTTGCCAAAGCATGGAGCACAAATTACAAAGGTGCCCAATATTCATTAAGCTACCAGCAGCAGATAGAATCGCCTTCGTTAAGAGCATTCACAGTTGCTTGAACTGCCTTTCCTCCCGACATACGGTGTCAAGATGCAGTAGCTCCTTCAATTCCAAAACCTACATCCATTCACGTTCAAGTATTTCAACCAATACTAACTGTTCCAACAAACAATTCGATTAATAAAGATGGCATTGCATCATCTTCCTCTCAAGCCCAAGCAAGATGCGACTCTACAAAGGCAGTAAAAAACGTTCAATCTTGTTTTGCTAATACGAGAAAAGGGGTTCTATTAGGAACAGCGCGGTTTAATATAGTTTTCTATAATACTAAATTTTCAGCCCGCGCACAAATTGACCCCGGCTCAGAAGACTCATTCATTACAGAAAATCTTAAACACAAGATTGGCCTGCCATCAAATAGAATGCGTGCCCAAGAATCAGGTATCAATAACATGGTCTCAGCCAGGGATGGAATTTCAGAATATTAAAATGTGCCTTATCGTCACCAAAAATAGTGCCGAAAAGAAGATGACAGTGCCACAAAATAAAAATTGGTTTCTTTTAAGGCCTTTTAAGAACAATATATTTTTAGAAATGGTATTTTTATAATACACTGAAGTAATATAATAATTATTAATTAACTAAATTATTACAGTAAATCCTTTTGAAGAAGGATTCCTTAGACACAGTATTCCAATTACGAAGGGGAAATGCTCCGAAACATAGCTATTCTGACATTTTTACACATATATGTACCCACATATATGCGGAATAATGGCAGTGAGACATTTTGACCAGTTTCGCCTATCTACATATGTATATATGTATATAATACGCGAAGGCATTTTTGTGCAGCATAAAAGATCTTCACCGTTCGCTCGATTTTCAAAAATCAAAAAATTAAATCGCTTGACCTGTAGATGTGCAAACTGGTTTTATTTTTTCGAAAAGAGTTGCCACCTGCTCAATAATTAAACTCAAGTTAATCAATGCCCTAAGATCCGCACCGTCCGTTCGATTTTCAAAAGTGAGGTACCAAATTAAATTGCTTAGGGTGTGGATATTCAAGAAGGTTTTACTTTTTCGAAAAAGTTGCCACCTGTTAAGAAATTAAGCTCAAATTAATTAAAAAGTTAAATCAACAATTAAATATGGGTATCAATCGAAATGGTTTTGAAAAGGCTTTATAACTTAACTACGTATAGGAGGGCTGCCACATGTTAAAAAAATGTAATTCAGTTTTAATTAAAGGAATTTGGTAAGTGAATAAGATATCGCTATATGGGTGTTTAAGAAGGTTGTAGTTTGAAAATATTTTGAATAAGGTTGCCACCTATTTGAGAAGTCTAATCGAACTATTTTTTATATAAAATATTAACGATGGATGTCAAATTAAAGAGCTTCAAGAAATACTTAGTTTTGCAATTTAGAACATTTTTGATGTCTTTGAGGATTGCCCCAGTTTAAAGGGCTTAACTAAAATTATTTAATAAGTTAAATGAATTACTAACCGATGGTTATAAATGGAAATGGGTTTAAAATTCTTTATTTAAGAACTATATTTAGGAGGATTGCCATGTGTTTAAAAAATAAATTTCCACTTAATTCATCAGTTACATGAAATATTTATAACAATGTCAGACGAAAAGTATTTAATGAAATTTTAGCTCGAAAATAATTTTTAAGAGGGTTGCCGCCTGTTTTGAAAGTATTATTTCGTTTAATTATGCATAAGTTACATGAAATTTTAAAATATGTTTATCAAAAGAACGAGTGTTAAGAAATATTTAAGGTGAACATTTGGCTTTTTTTTGTTGAAAAAATTAAGCTCAAATTATTTAATAAGTTAAATGGATTGTCAAAAGATGGGTATCAATCGAAATAGGTTTGAAAATAATTTATTTCGAGACTCTATTTAGGAGAGTTGCCATGAGCTTAAAAAAATTAAATTCAACTTAATTCATCAGTTAATTGAAATATGTATAGCAATTCCAGGCGAAAGATTTTAGTTTGAAAATACTTTTAAAAGGGCTGTTTGATAAGTCGAATTTATTTTCCTTATACAAAAGATACATAAATGAAATATCGAAATATTAGTGTCAAACGAAAGAGTTTTAAGAAAACTATAGGCTAATAATATTTTTAATTAGAGTTGCCATCTATTTTTTTTAAGGTCATCACATCTGCACCGTTATTCCGAATTTCCAAAAGGAGAAGTCAAATTAAAGAACTAGGATTCTACATAGATGTGCACAGGTTTTATTTTTTGAAGTTAAAGGGAGATTTGAAATTTGATGAAATGAAAACCGACACCATGCGAGACCTCTCATCACTGAGAAATGGTTTAGATTAATCATTAGGAATTTTTTAGAGGTTTTTGAATAGGGTTTCACCTGTTTAAAAAATTTAATCAAATGTTGGCGTTTTGACGCCATGCGGGTTCACTAGTATTATATAAAAGTCTAACTCATAATATAACAAACACCATAAGGGTTCTCATTTAAAAGCGCAGAACTCTCGCAAACTGGGCAAACTGTGCAACTTAAAACCCTCGCAAATGAAATGTCAAAATTTGTATGGAAAGCTATTTGCACGAACAGGGCAAGTTTGCGCGGAAATTTTGTGGCGCAAATTTGCGCAGTGTGATGTGCAACTCCCAATCAACTATTTTGTTTAATTTCATTCTTATTTGTGCTCAACGCTTTTTCCTAAGACTTAAATATTTTCTTAAATTCGAGCTTCAACTGTTCAACTTTTTAACTTAAGCATTGTCAAATAATTAAAAGTCTGAAATTGCACAGAATATAAAATTGTCCTCATGAAAGACATTGCGCAAAGTTGCCCAATTGCCCAAATATGAAACTTGCGCGAATAGATGAGTACCCTTCATATATGTACACAAATCGACATTTCAACCTTTGTACACTCATTATAAAAATTCAGCAGGTTTTCGCAACAACAAACTTGTAATTCAGAATTTTTAGAGAGATCCAAGTTTTCGATTTTATGATTGTTTTCCATATAAAGAGTGTTCGAAAATTTTTTAAATGTATGTATGTCAGCAAAAAAAAATATCAAAAATCTACAGAATGTTGCAGACACTTGCACTTTTATTGAATGGACTATAAAACTGCAATCTTTATATTAATTCTGAATTAAAAGTTGGTTGTTGTGAAAATCTACTTTTGTACTTTTAATTTTTTAGTACTTTTAATTTTCATTTTTTGTAATTTTTTAATCTTTTATGTGGTAATGATTTTTTGTTATACATATATTGGCATTTTATGCTAAATTTCTATAATTTATGATTGTGGCAAAACAAGTTGAATTGTGATTACAGTACCTCTGAGAATGAAAGCGCCAAAAATTGCACTATTTTGCCTACGTTTCCATCAATGGTCTCAGCTCAAGTTTAAGAGACTTGTTTCATACAGTTGCGGTCACCTATTGACCCCTCAGTCAATATAAAGACCAATGTTCTAGTTTTGCCGCAAATCACCGGAAATTTACCAAATTGCGAAGTCCACGCTAAAGCTAATCAAGCGTTTCCGGATCTACTATTAGCGGACAAGAACTTCTTCAAAAATGAACAAATTGATCTTGTCCTGGGCGGCGACATTTATGCCCAGATAATATTGAGTGGCATCGAAAAGTGCGTAATGAGAAACTTACTTGCTCAAGAAACCGTCTTCGGCTGGATCCTAACTGACCAGACAGAGTCGATATCTTCACGCACTAAGAGATTATCTCTCTTTAATACGGTCTCTCTTAGTAAAAGGCGACCCTAAAACAAAACTCTCAAGGGAGGCAAACCGTTTTGTATAAAAACTGCAAAACCACGGCCAATCCTAGTTTCCAATTCTTTGGGCGGGGGAGGGGCTGAAGCTACCCTTCATAATAAGCCCACAAATCGAATGGGCACACATGGTGGTACGAATCCACTTTCCGATCAAGTCGCAAAAACACCACCAAATACCACGTCCTACTTGAACTAGAGAAAACGAAGGTGGTGGCGCAGCAGAATCTTAACAAGTGCACCCCATACCCAACACCAAGGTATAGGGCAACAACACTTCGATCATAAAGCAAACAGGTTACAAGACCCTGCTACAAAAATATCCAATTCCAGTTCTTTAAAACCGAATAAAAATAAAATAAAAAACCCCAACCAACTATTTATAATTCGTTCCAATCATGTTAGGCGTACCTGGAGTGAACTTGCAAATAAAACTCAATAAATATTTGCGTATTTAGGTAATGGTTCTTAACCCGAGTTTACCCGGGACGGTCTGGTAATATTAGAACCGATCATCGTAAGATCTACATATGTAAATCGTAACGAAACAAAAACAGCATTGCTGCCTCAAGCGAGAATTTTGAAGTCATAGGATCATAATATTCAATTTAAGCTATGTATATGTGGACATACATAATTGCGTCCCTCCTACTGCAACTTGTTTTGACAGTTTTATTTTCAATGCTAAATTTAATAGGAATGTATTGAGCGCGTAGGGATTTTCATTAATATTCATTCATTAATTTCTGAATTCCACATCTTCTTTACGAAAGCCAACCTCTTCTCGTACTTGATCATTGCATTCTTGTAAGTGAATTCGTTTGCTACGCTTTCATGCCTTCATCTGAGCGTTGTTCCTTATTTATTTAGTTTTATTTCAGCTGCCAAATTAGCTTTCCCCGTACACATATTGCGATCTAGCATATGTGTCTCGACAATTTTTCGCTAAGCGTTGAAAATGTTGTTTTTTTGTTGTGTGTCGAGAAATCTCACTTTCTTGGTAACCACGCTCCACGTAATGCAAATTGCGAGCAATTCCTGTTATTCTAATATACCGGGAATTATAAATTAGGCTTGATACCGACCCAATCGACTTGGCCTTAGTGCGTTTAGAATAAATACACAGCCGGATGGTTATTGCAGACCCTTTCCCCAGCAAATATGATCCGCTCTCTATGTGATGAACACATTGGCCACGGGCCTGCGTCCATTTTCACCAAATATCCTTTACTTATGGCAGTGGCGACACCCTGATCACTAGCATGCTTTTAAGATAGTCCATATTGCGCATTTTTATGGATTCAATAAAGGCTTCATCAAAAATGAAATAAAACTATAGAAAAGGGACAACGGGGCATTATTCTGGCCTGCAAAACTGCAATAAGCAATGTACCCCGTCTAATGGTATGCGGGTAGTCTTTTACAGGTTGGACAGGATTATAACTATACGCTGTGGTTGCAGCCGTAAGAAATTGAAACACTAAAGGAATATCTTTGTCAGCTAACAGTCCGGCACCTCCGTATATCAACGGTGCAGTTATTAGGGGTCCTACAATAATGGCAGCGTCAAGAGTACGTGCTGACGTTAAAATTGTTGTGTGGTCTCCCATATATGAGGAATCATAATTGAGGTGATCAATAACTGCCGCACATCCACATCGAAACCGCATTCCGCAGTGCACCGCCAGACTGCTCACTAGCAGCCACCAACCCATTGCCACCACCGCCTACAAACTCAGTAAGCCTTGGAACGCTGTCACACCAACCGAGGTGGTGCAAATATATGTGCCTAATAACACTCTGGTAGGCATATTCGCCATAACCTGAAAGCACTAGGCCGTAATCATCAGCCATTTATAGACTAGCTTAAAATCCCAACTTTTCAAAGAACTTAAGAATATAGAATGTCTCACGAATTGCCAAATTATCCAGTAAGAGTACTTCATAAAAACTGCATTTAAAGTTTAAATAGCAAGCATAATATATATAACATTCACTCCCCATCGTGCATTTCAGCCGGAACATTTTGAGTTCATGCGCGATATGCTGTGGAAATATGTGCGCTTCTCTTAATGGGTATTTGCTAAAACCTGGAAA